>NC_056737.1:1714738203-1715028203 GCF_019279795.1 Protopterus annectens
GTTGTACAAGTAAATGTACCACAACAGTACATGTCTGAACAGATCACTGCTGCATTAGGAGGATATAACCCGTACAGCTTAGGCCAACGATGACTGGCACAACTCAATGTATTCAAAAAGATTAGCACGCACCACTGTTGTTGTTAAAACAAACAAAACAAGAACATTCTGTGATGCCCACGCCCTGGCCCAGCAATCAAGGAGCCTCAGTCCTCACCAATAACACCAGTGAGGGGTGAGGGGCATCTCGTATAGGAGGAAAGGATAACAAATACACACAGTAAAGTGCAATTTCCCTTAAGAGCACACAGAGATCACAGCCAGTCCGGGGCTGGTCACTCCCTTGCTCTCCAGGTCCCCAATAAGACTCCCCACTGGCACAGCTATAGGGTACAGATCTCAGCCTAGTGGGCAAGCTAAAACCTCCAGCACCTGCTGTTCAACCAGTGCTTCATGTCCCTGCCCAAGTAGCGGACACACACACACACTTTCAGAGTTTATACAACCACACAGACACTGGGGAAGGCTGGCACAGGTTCTCTAGCTGTGGCCCTTTTTCCCCAAACTATACGGTAGTACCAGCTGCCACCACCCACTAATACTTAACTACTCAAAGGCCCTTAAAAGGGTGTCCAATTATTACTGTGCAATATTATCCAGTTGGTATAGCCCAGGACTAAAGCTATTGAAGTGGCTTTGTACAATTTTACCAAAGGCATGCAAGTACTCTAAAGAGCTTAAATTATCTCTACAAAAACAGCCACAGTTGAAAGTTTAAAAATATTTAACAAACAGTCAAAACACAAGACAATACTTTTTACTACACAGTGCTAGTCAAGAGTTCAGAGAAATACCTAAAATAATTCAGTAGTACATTTCTGACATCACAGAAAAACAAACAGTCTAATCTTTCTAGTTTCTAGCTATTTCTAAGAGGAAAACAGAAGTCTAAGATAAACTTACATATAGAGCAAGACAGTGCTGACGAGTTGGATGATCAAAACAAAAAATGCTCAATGCTCTCTGATTCTCCGTTTTTAAAATCACACTCCTGGTTCACATTGCATCATTCTTCACACTTCTCTAGGTTTCCCAGGCTAACAGGCTACATTCTTTAGTAAGCTCACACCAGGTCAGGAAGCAAAGCCATTAAAGGACATTTATGCATGCAAATTCCGGCCATTAACTCTGGCCTTAAAACAATAGCAAGAATTCCTTCATCTCGATCGGCCGGAGCCGGTTTACATCAAAGGGTCACAACATGCTTTACTTGGTCAGTACAGTGCACTGTTGATACATTTTTTTCCAGTTCCACATGCAACACTATTTTTGCCATTTAAGACAACAAGCCTGTGGTTTACATTAATATTTACAGATGACAGAATTTTGGAAATAATTCTATCTGGCTAGGCTGGCACCCTTCATCTATCTTCACCCAATCTTCACACATTCCATGGATCTTTACTGGTCTTATGACTACTGACTATTCCTTCTTGCGGATTGCTACTTGTTCCAGAAATGAAGTAATCTTTCCTACCTTGCAAAATAAACTACTCAAGGTGGACAATTCTGGGCTCCTGACAAAAAAATCACCCACAGTCCACCCTGCAAGAAATATATATTATTCCCAGTCATGCAATGCATACCACCCAAATAGGGTCAGAAAGGACATTTGGACATATAAAAGTTTAGTACAAACACGCCAATTACAACATTTTTGTACCGTTTTTTTTTTCAGCTTTTCTGAGAGACATTATTTTATAGGAAATAAACAGCCTGCAACACAGATGTACAATGGAAGTACAGATTCTTTCTACTACAAGCTCCTTGCTACTAACCATATGGCTGATTAAGGTGACTTAAGCTACTACAGTGCAAAAGTTCTTGCTCACATACCCAAGGAGCTAACCTTGTAGCAAGAGTTTGCCATTTATGGCTACCTACCTACTTTGAGCAGACTGCCTTTCACAAAAAACAGGTAGCTCTTACTAACAGAAACTAGATCTGTTGACATCATCCAACACACACACACACACACACACACACACACACACACACACACACACACACACACACAAGGCAGACCTGCCATCACCTCCCTTTACTTTTACTGTTTTGCTGAAATCAACCCTAATATTACTCTACATACCTCAATCTTTCAACCTCTCCATTCTACAGCATGACATCTTTCAAATCCAAATTCTTCAACACTGGAAAGGAAGAGTATTCCACACCCAGCCCTGGTTAAAGCCAAACGTCTATGCAGACCATGTACTCGGCAAGTATAGCCCCACTGCTGATTGAACATCTTGGATGTCTGAGTGTGGCAAAAACAATAAACAGAACATTAACGAAATAAAATAAAATTAAATAAATATAAACACAATAAGGTAGATTGGTTTCACACAAACACAGAAGCCCATGCATTTCAACTTACTTTACACAAATGCAGATTTGTCATTTGCATAGTTTAAACTGGTTATGCAAGACTAAATTAAATTTCATTAACAGACAGATACACCCCAACCACCAGTTACAGCCATTTTGCTGTGCAAACCTTATCAGTTTGCCACAAAATACACCTTTTAACACAAGAATCAGTAACAAATGCCTAAATTTTAAATACTGCTTATACACTTAAGAAGTTGCTACAGTAACAGCTTTTGCATTAGAATGCATTTTCTAAAGGATATGCAACATGAAACTCAAATGCAGCAACTGCAATTCTCAATGGATTTGCAGGAAAATTATGAGGAACGGACCAAAATAAGGCAAAAATCAGAAGGATTGTGCAACACTGGGAAAAACTGAAAGCTCTGCAATTTCAACTGTTTTATAAGCAGCCATAAGGTTTCCAACTTCGTTCATGCAAATTCACACTAGCTCTGCAAATCCAGAATGTTTAAAGATAAGATAAGAGAGCAAGTTACTTTCATTTGGATATCTCCCATCTCCAACCCCACCTAGCATTTACATCCATGTTGTTCTGAAAGTCTCATCTAATTGTGACAGAAAAAGCAACTCTCAGTACAGGTATCAGCAGCAAATGTCATAAAATTAATACCAAACAAAAGCCTAAAATCAGGGACAGTCTTGGCTGCCATCTGGTAAAGCATTTTTCACAGTGCTCAAAATGTTCTTTTACCCATCTCATCAAGCTACCTCAGTCCCTTTTCCATCCACTCCCCATCTATTTTAGCTTGGTATAGCTCACAATATAGGCACACACTGGTATTGATTTGGTTACTTACGTCATTCTTCTAGTTACTTCTTACATTTGTTGACTAATTTTTGACAGGTTAATACAACTTCCTTAACTCTAACCTGGACATCTCTAAAAAAAATCCATATTCAAGACATTTTACTACAGGGGCTAAACTCTTCTACACTAAGCCTTTCTAGTGCACAAACATATCTTTTAAAGACATTATGTGTAACTGAAACTACTCATGTGTGGAATGTACCTCGGTCACCCGCTTTTTTTTAATATTACAGTGCGTCTGTACTGCATATACACAAGTGTATTTAAGTCACAGGAGTGTAAAGTAGTACTCGTGAGGGCATTTAAATGTTTTTCTTTTATTATATAGTAAAACACAGAGACTGTTGCTTTCAACGTCCAAGCTAAGTGAAAAGTACTGAACGTGACAACTGAAAAGGTCAACTGGTCAGACTTTCTTTTTAAAGTTGACAGCCATGAGAAATCAATGCATTTAACAGCTTAAATCACCATATTTTCAATTTGTAACATGAATTCACACGCGTTAATAGAGTTGCATTGTGTCTTTGTGGACTTAGAGAAAGCATATGACAGGGTGCCTAGAGAGGAGTTGTGGTATTGTATGAGGAAGTCGGGAGTGGCAGAGAAGTATGTAAGAGTGGTACAGGATATGTACAAGGGTAGTGTGACATTGGCGAGGACTGCGGTGGGAGTGACAGATACGTTTAAGGTGGAATTACATCAAGGATTAGCTCTGAGCCCTTTCTTATTTGCAGTGGTGATGGACAGGTTGATAGATGAGATTAGACAGGAGGCCCCGTGGACTATGATGTTTGCAGACGACATTGTGATATGTAGTGAGAGTAGGGACCAGGTTGAGGAGTATCAGAAAAATATGTATTAGTGTATGTATTAGTTATATGCTTAGTGCATTTAAAGCTTGAAAGAGGTTAACACATTTATTCTATTTCACACTGCATAAGTCTGTACGAATTGCAGAAAGCTTTCTAACCTTGAATTGTCATGAAATATGCACAGCTATTGCTTATGCTTTTGGTAACTTACAAGGAAGCAGATAATACAAGTGGTATTGTTCTATTCATTATTTTCCTGACAAGCAGAAATTAACGTTACGAGATTTAGACAAGGAGTTCCGCTTGTGCTGTGAGAAAATACACAGCTGCAGAAGCTATAGGTAATCAGAACAAAGACTGCTTGAAAATATGAACTGCAATCAGCATTTGCTTGTGCCTAAGTTAGAGAAGTACCTTGAAATGTAACACATGTATTAGAACTATACAATAGAAGCTTGTAACGGGGTAGGGCCCACCAAGGCCAGGTTGTTTTTCTCAAAATGCTTTCCACAAATCCAATCATGTCAGCAGAAAATCTGAGTAACATCTGCTGTAAAACAATACTGAAAGTTATGTTTGATTACGTCAGCCATAGAAGGCCATGTCTTGTAGAATAGTATAAGAATAGCATACTTCCTGTTAGTAGTTAGGCAAAATCCTGTAATTGCATGTTTTTGTCTCCTTGCAGCAAGTTATTAAATGTGCCTTAACTGAACCGTAAGTGTATTGGTCTTTGAAGTTTTTTCCTTTGACAGATTGGTCCTTCGGACCGGAAACCCTCACTTCGCCTCGGATCAGATGGGCCAGGTGGCTTGAAACCATACGGGGAAGAAACCACATCGGTTCTTCTTATTTGAAAAGCCCTCCGACTGAACTGTCGTACAAAAGACGCCAGCCACTTTCTGATCTGCGACTGAAGGACGGGTTTTAACCGTTTTAGATCAGGGACTAGATTTGCATTGTTTTTGTCAGGACTATATTTTTATAAGCCCGGGACAAAAAAAATTACTGTCTTGTCATAGATCAGGGAAACAGAGCAGGTAGGCAGTCATTCTGAAGAGACTATAACAAAATCTGTGGTACCACGTTAAAAATAAGGAGTTACGTAACGATTAAAAGGATAGAACAGAATGGGTAATAATTGCACAAAAAGACCCCAAAATCCGCCGTTAACCGAAGACGCGAAATACATGCAGTCACAGCATGCTGATATTAAATACTATTCAAAATGGGTTAATAAATATGAATTTGACGGTAAATTAGAAAAATCCTCGCTTGTTAAAACAGCTTAAAACTGATTCCAAAGGTTGGGTAAAAAAAAAAAAGCAGTGCCAATTAGGAATTCCTCAGGCACACAGGTGGATTGAGGAAGTAAACCGTAGAGAACAAAAAAGCAATAATTCAAAGGCAATGTTTTTGGATAAGGAGGACAATAACTTAGTAATAGCATCGGCCCCTCCGCCTCCCTTACCAGAACATGAAGCAAGTGAACAAGTTAGTCCACCCCCGCAATATCCTGCTATTACCATGAAGAGACACACTACAAAAGCAAAACCGTTTATTAGAGATCCCATCGAGACCAGGTCTCGAACACAGGCAGGTAATTCAAAAGGGGACATTGAATTATATCAAATGGGTAGAAATTCACGATCTATGAGTGAAGAAGAAATATGCCCACTTATAGAAGTGCCTAATCCTCAGGCTAGGCAAGAAGGTCAGGACCCAACTCTTCTAGTGTATAGACCCTGGACTCCAGAAGACATCCAGAAAGCCACTGAGGGAATTCTCCATCCAAACGTTAATTTCAGAAAGTTCTTAGAAGATTTACAAGGAATGAGGCTGAGTTATAATTTAAACGGAGAAGAGGTAGAAAAAGTAGTCAGACAAATTGTTGGACCAGATTGGCACATGATTAGTGGCAACTGGAATCCCGGTGACGCTGCGCTTAGGCCCCTCCCACATAGCAGCGAAGAGTTAGACAACAGAGTAAAAGGTCTTACAGACCGCATCTCTGAGAAATGGAAGCCTAGGGCAGACTGGACTTGCATTAATCAATGCATCCAACAAGAAGGTGAAACTACTGACAGATATTATGCCAGACTGTTAGAATGTTTTAATAACCATTGTGGAATGCAGGTTCCTGAAGATCAGACACACAATTCCCCATATGAGCAGCAGCTAAAGAATGCATTTTTGAAAGGCAGCATTGCACCCATAAGCAGTTTTATTACAAAGCACATGGTAGATCATCGTACAAGCAGGTTACAGTCATTACTTGAATATGCTAGGCATTTTAATAGCAAAAAGAAAGCCCAAGTATTTTCTGTAGAAGATGGAGCAGAAGTTTATGTAGTACAGTCTGGGAAAAAGGGCAAGAGAAATGCCCAGGGAAACAAACAAACAATCTGATGAGCGATCAGAGGACTTTGAAGGGCGAAAGAAAAGGGGTGAATGTTTCAAGTGCGGTAAAAAGGGACACTTGGCAAGGGATTGCAAGAAAAACAAGAAGGCAACCACGGAAGACAAGGAGGGTGAGGACTGACTATATGATAGTCAGGAATCACTAGAAGGGGATATCAGAGAAATGACAAATGAGAATGTGTCAGAGGGAGTAGAGGATGTGACAGAAGAAATACAGGAAGTGCAGGAAGTTACGGACAGTGAAGAAAATGAAATATTGGATTTAGCTTTATTGAGCTTAGAGCTCTATTTAGCAGACACGAAACCAGAAGTTACACTCCTGGTAGAATGGAGGGAAGTCAAATTCTTGTGCGACTCAGGGACATCACGAACCCGGATACATCCCTCCGAACTGCCAAAGAATTCAGAGTCACTTGATTACATATTAGTGAAAGCAGCTAATGGACAGCTGTATCGGGAGCCCCTCTCCCATAATATTGCAATAACTGATCCTGTTTCAGGATTGACCCAGAAAAGCAAAATTGTTGTTTCTGCAAAGTGCCCAGTGAATCTCTTGGGCAGAGACCTTATGCAGCTATTTGGTATAGCAGTAGTTCCGACTATGAAGGGTATGGAAGCACAGCGACAAATTGATACCTTTGCAGTGCAATTGGAGGGTGAAATGTTTTATTGGTACAGCCAGGACTTGGTTACGACTGGTCCAGGGGCAGTAACTGAAGAGTTGATGAACGTAGCCATCAGCAAGTTCCCCTCCCTTAACATTGATAAACAACATTTTTTGCAATGTACTCTGTATTATTGTAACACACCAGGACCTGATAAGGAATATGAGCAAGAATTGTTTAAAAATCGTGCTAACAGATTGATATTACGTAATCTGTACTGGGACATAGAAGGGAACAGTGTAGCCAGCTGTTCATTGCCCCAGGAGTTCTTTGCACTCTATAAATTTAATTGATTACTACAGGTTAGCTTAACTAAGGACAAGACTGTAAAATGGGTAGACCTGGGAGAAAAGGTCACTAGATGGGAGAAGCAGACAGAGTTAGAACTGTCAGAACAAGGAATACAAAGGCAGAAGCTGAATTGGATAACTCAGACCCACCCAGCTGTACACTTGCAGTCTAGCAAGGACAGCTGATTAGCACTCCTATTAAAGGAGGAAGAGAATGCTTTACAGAATATACCAGAACCTCTTTGGTCAAGAGGAAAGTCAGATGTAGGACTTATTCGTACAGCGGGACCAGTTACCATCACGCCAAAGTCAGCATTCAGACCACAGAAAAGACAGTATCCCTTAAGAAAAGATGCAGAGGTAGGAATCAAACCTATTATAGCAGTTTTACTTAAGGAAGGGGTACTGGTGGAATCTCCTGATTCACCATGTAACACACCCTTATTTCCTGTTAAAAAAGCAAATGGAGAGTGGCGTACGGTCCAAGATTTACAAGCTGTAAATGACGCAGTAATACCAAGGGCACCTACGGTGCCAGACCCACACACTCTGTTGAATGATTTAAAACCTCAACAGAAATATTTTTCTGTGGTACATATCAGCAATGCATTCTTTTCGATACCGATACACCCTGACAGCCAATATTGGTTTGCATTCACATTTCAGGGGAAAAGGTATACATATACGCGACTACCGCAGGGATATTGTGAAAGTCCGACAATATTCTCACAAGAAATGGCAAGCAACTTGGTGGGATTTACCCCACCAAGAGGCAGTCAGATTTTACTTTATGTTGATGATATCCTGCTGGCGGCCCCCACCCAGCAAGATTGTAAAGAAGATACCATAGCGCTATTACAATTTTTAGCCACTGAAGGACATAAAGTGAACAAGAATAAACTGCAGCTTTGGAGAAAACAAGTTAAATACCTAGGATGTGTAATATCCAAAGAGGGTAGGACATTAGATGAGGACAGAAAAGTAGTGATTTTACAAGCACCAAAACCCACTACCAAGAAGGAAATTATGTCCTTCCTGGGTACGACTAATTTTTGCCGGAGCTAGATTCCAAACTACGCCTTGGAATCTGCACCTCTGACTAACCTGATATATAAAAAGCCTATGGCAGCACAGGATTTGTTACAATGAACACCAGAATCTGCTTTCTGCGAACTGAAACAGTTAATAGCGTCCTCATTAGTTTTGGGCTTACCAAACTATCATAAACGTTTTTTCCAAACTGTAGATTGTAAACAAAGTTATAGGACATCAGTGTTGACACAGTAGCATGGGGACAAGCAAGGCCCTATTGCTTATTATTCATCGCAACTAGACCCAGTGGCGCGATCTTTACCCCACTGTATACAAGCAGTAGTTGCAGCTGCAATGGCAGTACAGGCTTCGGCCTCAGTAGTTTTGTTCCACCCTATCACATTGAGAGTGCCTCATGCAGTCGCAATTATTTTACTGCAAAAGAAAGTAGCACATCTTTCCCTTGCTAGGCATCTTTCCTGTATGACTATATTGTTGAGCCAACCTCATATGACAACTGAACGATGCACGACTTTGAACCCTTCTACCTTGCTCCCAACCCCTGCAGATGGCACACCGCACAGCTGCCTGCAGGCGATTGAGCCAAGAAAAGACCTTACGGATGTCCCCTTGGATGATGCAGAGGTGACATACTACGTGGATGGCTCGTGCAAAAGGGGTCCTGCAGGACAGAACCTAGTAGGATATGCAGTAGTTTCTGATACTGAGATTATAGAAGCGAAACCTTACCACATAATTTATCTGCACAGGCAGCAGAACTGATTGCCTTGACACGGGCATGTACTTTAGCAAAGGGTAAATGTGTAAACATTTTTACTGACAGCCAGTACGCTTTTTCTACTGTACATGTTTTTGCGCAACAGTAGAAAAATCGAAGAATGACGACATCTACTGGCAAACCAATCATGCACAGTTTATTTTAGATCTTTTAGAATCTATTCAGTTACCTAAGAAAGTAGCTATTTGTAAATGCACGGCTCATACCAAGCAACAGGCTAGGATTTCAAAAGGTAATGCGAGAGCTGATACAGCTGCAAAGCAGGCAGCTTCAGAAGTATTTCTTTTGAATGAGGAATTACAACCTTCTGAGATTTTAGACTTTGAAATGCTAAAGACAATGCAGACACTTACTACGCAAGTTGAAAAACGAAGATAGGTAAACGAGGAACAATTCTTGAAAAAGGGCTGTACATCTCTAAGAGGGAAAACTGATATTACCATCTAATTTGTTTAGATATGCAGCTTTGTTGAGCCATGGGCAATGCCATGTCTCAACAGGGGGGGATGGTGCAGCTGGTGAACAGAGAGTGTTCAAGACATATGGATTCTTAAATTACTCTAAAAAAAATGTTGTTCGATGTGTCACGTAAAAAACATCATGCACAAGGGGCGCCCAAGCAAGGGAGTTTCCCTACACCACTGTATCCATTTCATACTATCTGTATGGATTTCATAGAATTGAACAAATGTGAAAATAAGAAGTATTGTCTTGTCATTGTAGATATGTTTTCCAGATGGGTGGAAGCCTTTCCGACTAAAAATCCAGATGCGGCTACCGTAGCGAAAATTCTCGTTAAAGAAATAATCCCTAGATTTGGCATTCCAGAAAGGATCTACAGTGACAACGGCACACACTTCGTAAACCAAACCATACAACAGTTAAGTAAACATTTTGGTATTTCTTTGAAAAATCATCGTGCGTATCACCCGCAATCTGCAGGGCTAGTAGAGAGGTATAATGGGATTTTGAAGAGTAAGCTAAGGACGTTAATAGAAGAAAAGGAAGTTAATAGAAGAAACACAGAGAAATTGGGTGTACTGTCTGCCCCTGGCACTGTTGAGCAAGAGAAACGTTCCGAATGCAAAAGGGTTGACTCCTTTCGAAAAACTATTTGGAAGGGCTTATTATATACCTCAATGGAAACCTCTCATACCCGCAGACCAGGAAGCAGACTGTACACTCGCAGAGTACATGAAAAATCTGTTAAATTCTAAACATCTGTTGCAGTCAAATTCTGCTTCAGATAAAGAAGCAGACCATCAGAAGTGGCAGTGGCCCCTGGTACCTGGATCTGGGTGAAGACAATAAAGAAAAAGAAAGAATTGGACGTCACCAAAGTGAGAGGGTCCATATCAAGTGCTTCTGTTAACACCCACTGCAGTCAAGATCGCAGAGCGTGCTTCGTGGATCCACCGGACGCACTGCAAATTAGTTAAGAACTTTGAACTGGACAAAAATCTTGTCACATGTCAAGAGCAAAAATGATAGAATCCAGAACAAACAGGAATACAGAACAACCATTTCCTCAGAAATATTGCATAATCATCCTGTTAACTGTACTAGTGACAATAATCTTTTTGCTGTGGCCTTTCCTTTTCCCAGCCACACAAACTGAACTGAATAAACGTGAAGCGTTACTCAGACTGGCATCCAAACTTCAACACTTATCAGGCAATTAAACATGTGTATGCTGAGACTTTCAATGTTTTGAATTGCTGGGTTTGCACAGCTTTGCTGACAGCATACTGGGGGTTATTAATGACTACAGTCCCGCTAGGGGTCAATGAGACCTGGGAAAACTTGATTCATGATACCTCAACCATTAACATAAAATAGCATTGCACTTGTCTGTTCCACAGAAGGGAACTGTGTATTTTTATAAAAATGATGCTGTTCAGGTGGGTTGGAGCAATTGCAATGTGACTGTTCCTTACAATGCAGGTTCTTATTGTAATACAAACTAGGATTCATTTCTTGAATTGATGCACAAAACAATCAATGAAGTAAAACATAATTCTGTTCTTTACAAACAACTGTCTATATAATTGATAGAAAAATGTTTCATGCAGGGCAAGTGTATATTCATAGCAAAGTTACTACTAAAGTAGAGGACTGTTATTTTGTGTGTGGCAGAAAGGCATACAAATGGTTACCTGAGAATTGGTCCGGCAGTTGTTTTTTGGGCTACCTGGTTCCAGCCATACGACACACTGCAGTTTTGCCTCGAGGAAAAATTCGGAAGGTCCGAGAAGTCGTCAAGAAACCTGTGAATCCAGTGGGGCAAATCGATGCGCGTTGGAAAAACCATCATTCTACAGGCAATGGACTGACACACATGGACTTGAGTGATAGTGTTATATCGTGGGCAGGCATATTACCATCATACAGTGAAATCGATCTGGGAGCTGAGAAAACTGTCTAAACTTCTCGAAGCGATGAGCAATGCAACTTTTTCCGCCCTCGAATTGGTGACTGATGAACTGAATGCTATGAGAACTGTAGTGCTTCAAAACTGCATGGCTCTCGACTTCACCCTAGCGGCGAGAGGTGGTACTTGCGCTTTAATCCAGGAAGAGTGCTGTTCGTATATTCCTGACCATAAACACGAGATAGACAATCATCTTGAGGTAATTCAGCAAGTGTCGGCCATGACCAAACCAGGCCCAAACCCACTGACGGTATTTTTCCAGAAATGGTTTTGGGGGGGGGGGGGTTGTACCATCCTAATGAACATCCTGATTGCCATTTGTGTAGAAATGCTCCTACTGGGAGTATGTGTTTGCTGTGGCATCTCCTGCATGAAAAGACTGATTAAAAACTTTATAGACATGTCAGTTTCTGAAACCTTATATCAAAGTACTGAGTTTGAAGAGCTGTTAAAAGATTGAAAATGCTTTCATAAGTTTAAATTGAATGATTCTCTTAACTGCAAATCCTAAGTGGGAAGAGGTTAGGAGATGAAAAAATGTTTATGCTTATTTTGAAAGTAGAATAAAAGTATTAAAAGGGGGGGGAAATGTCAGAAAAATATGTATTCGTTATATGCTTAGTGCATTTAAAGCTTGAAAGGGGTTAACACATTTATTCTATTTCACACTGCATAAATCTGTACGAATTGCAGAAAGCTTTCTAACCTTGAATTATCATGAAATATGCGCAGCTATTGCTTATGCTTTTGGAAACTTACAAGGAAGCAGATAATTTCTGCTTGTGTCAGGAAAATAATGAATAGAACAATACCACTTGTATTAAACGTTACGAGACTGACAAGGAGTTCCGCTTGTGCTGTGAGAAAATACACAGCTGCAGAAGCTATAGATAATCAGAACAAAGACTGCTTGAAAATATGAACTGCAATCAGCATTTGCTTGTGCCCAAGTTAGAGAAGTACCTTGAAATGTAACACATGTATTACAACTATACAACAGAAGCTTGTAACGGGGTAGGGCCCACCAAGGCCAGGTTGTTTACCTCAAAATGTTTTTCATAAATCCAATCATGTCAGCAGAAAATCTGAGTAACATCTGCTGTAAAACAATACTGAAAGTTGTGTTTGATTACGTCAGCCATAGAAGGCCATGTCTTGTAGAATAGTATAAGAATAGCATACTTCCTGTTAGTAGTTAGGCAAAATCCTGTATTTGCATGTTTTTGTCTCCTTGCAGCAAGTTATTAAATGTGCCTTAACTGAACCTTACGTGTATTGGTCTTTGAAGTTTTCCTTTGACAAGGAGACCCTGGAGAGGTGGAGATATGCTTTAGAGAGGAGAGGAGAGGAAAGAAGGTCAGCAGGGCTAAAACAGAACATGTGTGTGTAAATGAGAGGGAGGGTAGAGGAATGGTGAGGATGTAGGGAGTAGAGTTGGTAAAGGTGGATGAGTTTAAGTACTTGGGATCAACAGTTCAGAGTAATGGTGAGTGTGGAAGAGAGGTGAAGAAGGGAGTACAGACAGGGTGGAATGGGTGGAGAAGAGAGTGTCAGAAGTGATTTGTGACAGACGGGTACCAGTAAGATTAAAAGGGAAGGTCTACAAGAGGGTAGTGAGACCAGCTATGTTATATGGGTTGGAGACTGTAGCATTGACGAAAAGGCAGGAGTCAGAGCTGGATGCGGCAGAGTTAAAGATGTTAAGATTTGCACTGGGTGTGACTAGGATGGGCAGGATTAGGAATCAGTATACTAGGAGGGTCAGCTCAGGTTGGACAGTTTGGAGACAAAGCAAGAGAGACGAGATTGCGTGGATTTGGACATGTGCTGGAGGAGGGATGCTGGGTATATTGGGAAAAGGATGCCAAGGATGGAGCTGCCAGGTAAGAGGAAAAGAGGAAGGCCTAAGATAAGGTTTATGAATGTGGTGAGAGAGGACATGCAGGTGGTTGGTGTGAAAGAGCATGATGCAGAGGACAGGAAGAAATGGAAACAGATGATCTGCTGTGGCGACCCCAAATGGGAACAGCCGAAAGAAGATGATGAAAAAAAAAAAAAACTACAAACATCGATTGCCATTATTATAATTGTGCAGCATACATGTCTAAGAAATTTTACTTTGCTCATGTCCTGCGGTCTCTTAAACCTGCACTCCTCCTGAGCATTATTCAGCATGCATTTATTGAAAGCTCCATTGATTTTTATACAATTTACTACTTTCCTTTTCTAAAGCATCCCTTTTCAGTTTTTTTTTTTTTTTTTTTTTTTAACTCCTTTACAACAGCAAAGCTTCTGTTGTAGTTTGCTTAAACTCAGATTTTGATTTTCATTTTCTGTTTTTTTTTTTTTGGCAACCAACAGCTTTAAAACAAACAAACAAACAAACAAACAGAGAAAGGCATTTCTGATCCTGGATCCCAACTGAAAAGAATTGTTTCCTTATTTGTTCCCACCAAAATACTCTGCATAGATTTTTTAAAACCAACTTGTTACATTTCCCAAAAATACGTTCTCATTTACTCCTCGCCCCATCACATCTTCAACATTTGCTACCTATCCAATATAAAAAAAAAAAAAAAAAATCTGTATAAAACACTATTGCAAATGTGTGTCTTTTCGGCTTTTCCCGGTTAGGGGTCGCCACAGCGGAACTCCGGTCCGCTAATGACTGGCAGTAGATTTTTATGGTGCCAAGTTGCCAGCCCGATGCCCAACATTCAGCGAAGGCACGCCCATTCACACATGTCTTTCAGAGGCCACTCGACCGTGGGGAGGACATGCATACTCCACACAGAAGGCACTCCGGCCGAGAATCGAACAGGAGAACCTCTTGCTGTGAGGCAACAACACTACCGCTGTATATTGCAAATGCTTCCATACAAAAATCCTAAACGTTCTTAACTTCACCGCATAACTAAGAGCCATACAAATGTCTTTTCATTGTTCCTTTGCAATTTCCCCCAAAATCTTTTCTATTAAGCAATATTTTATTTGACCTACTAATCACCACTTTTTAGCAACATCTTCTGATGATCTGTTCTAGAAGGAGCTAAAAAAACTCAGCCACAGCTGGTCCTACACTTAGCACAGTACAGGCAGGGTGAGAGACTGGGGATGCTATCAATCCTTTAGAGGGAAGGCAATCTCTAACGTGCAGTTAAACTACTGCTTAGCTTCATTCCACTCAATTACATTTCCCTCTGAAGTTATTTGCTCCCAATACCTTGGGTTCCTTTACTAATTTCATTCAGAAAAATTCAAGCACCTTCTCGCCTATTTTCTCTACCACTACTTGCAGACATCCCTAGTGGAAAAATAATTTCTCCACGCTCACGCTGAATTAGTTATGCTACTTTATGAAGATGAATATAATTTTTCCAAGTCTTTTGGGTTTCTAATACCATGAAGGAAATGAACCCCACTCCTAAGTCAAATTATAATTAAACTTAATGAAATTAGTATTGTTTCAGTCTTTGATGTTAGCCAGAACTGCTCTTCGCAGCACCTACAATGTGCCCAGTAATGACTACTCCTGCAATTCGTACAGTTATATGTATCGGTAGACATATAAAAAATAATTTACAGTCATACTTAGATAAGATCCTTTGCTGCTGCTACTACTACCACTACCTTGGGTATCTTTCTTCCACATTGCCCTCATTTCTGCCTGCAAATCCTGGTATTTTATGGCTTTGTCTCTCTCTGTATGTTAAGACGCTGTGGTCACTGTGCGAAGCAATTTCAATTTTCAATTTCTTTTCATGGACTACTATATCTGGTTTTCTCGTGTCTATAATTTTGATCTGTTGGTAATGGAAGATCCCATGTGATTCACTTTCTATGATGCTTTGTGGTTGTTTCCACTGCTTTTCAGCTACTTCAAAGTTATTTTTGCACAATTCCCACCCAATGCAGCAATCTTGCCACATTATGCCTTTCAGTATACAGTCCTTCCGCCATTAGTATATAGCAACACAATGTGCAACAGTTTCAAATTCTGTTTTACAAAACCTACATTTGTCTGTTTCTCCCACATGCTCAATGGACTTTGGAAACCAACATGCACGTAGTCCACTATCTTGGGTCACCAATATTAACCGTTAATCTTTTGGTTTAAATTCACCTCTCCTTAAACCATTCCAGCTTTTAATTCTGAACAGGAGGTCGCTCCAAGAGTTTTTTTTTTTTGCAACAATATTTATGCATTTTCCACATTTCTTGTCTTCTCATCTGATCCTCCATCTTATATTCTTTTTGTTTTTTTTTGGCACATTCAGTTGTTGCCTGATTTTTATCTACTTCTGGTTCGATTTCCATTCTTGCTCGACGCAGATATGCTTCTGCTAAACTATGCAGGCAAGTCCTCCTAGACTTAATTCTTCTCATGTTTCAAAACTTTCACTACGTTTGGGTCTTGTGACATCAGCAGATGTGTATGCAGTCCCACAATTGCAGATCTATACATGTAAATCTATTTTGAGGAGGTCCATACCTCCTTCAGAAAGAAGGATATACAATATTGGTATGTACAGATTTTTGTAAATCATTTCACGAGCATGAAGCAGCCTTCTTGTTTTCTTGTCCACCCAATCAAACACCTTTGGGGGCAGTCAATCACTCCAAAACTAAGTTAGGACAGGAAGAGCAAATTGGTTTATAGCTTGGACTTAGAGGTCAGCACTGTTTTAGTATTAATTTCAGTCTTCTAAAATATTCCTTACTAAGTTTTTATTTCATATTTTTTTCATGTTTTACTGTTGATACTTCAATTTCCACATATATAGAAGCATCTGTACAAATGCATGGACTCAGCCATACCCAACAGAACTAAAACCTGCTTCTCAAGGAAATACAAACCTGTCTGGTGAACATCCTCTAATCAACAGGCTTTACAACAAAAAAGGAAGAAACTGTTGTCCAAGGGTAAAAAGGAACAAATTCCAAATTGGAAAAACTCCCTCCTCAGCAAGCAAATTAGATCACTAGTGAAAACCTCCAAAGCCAATTATGAATTGAAACTAGCCTCCAAAACGCCTTCTTCAGCTATGTCAGGAACCTTGATGGCAAAGCCCAGGTTTGGCTGAATTAGTACTCATCAGTACCACTTACACTGATCCTGCTGACTTAGGCTCAGCGCAAACCTCACCTCCCTATCCCGCCAAGGCCCATTCGACATCCCCGATACCTGTCCCACACCTCACATCTCCATAGAGCAAGTGTTAAAAGGCTCTATCCAAGGCAAAGAACACAGCTTCCATGGGACCAGACAGTATCCCAGGCTGTATTCTGCACCATCTCCAGCAAGGACTAGCTTTGCCATTGAGTACCCTATTCAACCACAGTCTAATTACAGGCTTCATTTCAGCAGAGTGGAGAACGGTCACTGTCATTCCCTTGCATAAAAGGTGGTGCCACTACTGACCCGGCAAACTATTGCCCCATTCGCTTGACAAGTCTGATCTGTAAAGTCATGGAGTGTACTATTACTGATCTCATAAACTAGGACATAGGGAATCTCCAAGCACATGACCCCACCCAATTCAGATTAGTCAGGGGTAGATCTTGCCCGTTAAACCTGGCTGACTCCTTCATACAGGACCTTGGTAACAGTGTCAAAGAAAAGTTAGTACATACTGCTTACCTCAACTTTTCCAAGCCCCTTGACATAATCCCTCACTCGGGCATCATGGAAAAGCTAACTCAACTTAGTGTAAATCCCTAGCTTGTCAGGTGCGTGGGCAACTGGCACACCAATAGGACCCACAAGGTCAAAATAGGCACCACCACCTCTTATAGCAGACCTGTCACTAGTGGTGTTCCCCAGGGATCTGTCCTGGGACCTCTACTGTTTGGCATCTACTTCTCAGAGGGCCAGGCAAAGACAAAGGGCTTGTGGCGGACCAAGTTTGTGGATGACAAATTTGGTTGCTGTCATCGACTCCACAAACGATGTTAACATACTGCAAGAGAGTTTCACAGCAACAAATGACTGGTGCCAAAGTCATGGCCTTAAGTTAAACACAAAAAAATGTATAGGATACAGTTTGACAAAAACATGGCCCTTAGTGATTACCACATTAACGGCAACCCCTTCAGCACACAACCTGTGGTGAGAGACCTAGGTACTCAGGTTGACAACAATCTCACATTTGAGCATCATGTTGCGGCAGTGGTCAGAAAAGCCTTTTATTGGTTCAAAAAAGTCACAAAGCACAAACTGAAGCAGATTAACACAAAAGCCAGAATGAGTAGCTGAATTGAACCCACTCAAAGTATTGCAGGCTGCAAATCACCACACAGTTGTAGAATGCAGAATCCACTTTATTAACTTCAGACAAAAAAAAATCCAAGATGAGCGCTTTCGTCCAGAAAGATCTAGACTTCAGACAATTTACCCCACATAGTTACTTCCGTCTTATACAGTCCAAACAGGAAGTTCCACCCAATTATAAACTAATCAGTTATGTCATTAAAAGCACAATATTTACAGTCACCGAATTTAAAAAGCAGACAAACTATACAAACTGAAAAAGTTCATGGAACACACCACCCTAAAAACACACTATATATATATATATATATATATATATATATATATATATATATATATATATAATTATATAAAAACACTGCTTCATAAAAATGACAATTTACAATAAATATTTAAATATGTTGAATGTGTTAAAACAATAAATGTGTGTGATTAAATACTAGATATAGTAGAAAATGTTGAGAAATAAATACACGACAAATACATGTGAATTATTTAAAATGCATAATGGAGAAATATATATATATATATATATATATATATATATATATATATATATATATATATATATATATATATACACACACACATATACATATACATATACACATTATATATATTAGTGCCTTTAGTTTTAAAATTGGGCAAATTGAAATATGCTCATTCAGGCCTGGCCAGTTCCCGGCATTCAAACGTAATTGCCAGTATAATTCTCTTTTCTCAAGTAGTAGTGACCATGCACCACCCCTCATGTTGGTACTGATATTGTCTATAATAAAACATTGAACTTATTGCCATTATACTCCAAAACACGTTTGCTAAGAGAATTGTTTCTTTTTTATTCCTTATGTCATATAGGTGTTCGTATATGCGATTTTTTAACTTTCTATCAGTCTTGCGATGTAAAAGCAAGAGGTGGTACACATGGCACAGTAAATCACTTTCTCCGAATTACAGTTGTATTATCGTATATACGAACACCTATAAAAATGTGTGTGTGTGTATATATATATATATATATATATATATATATATATATATATATATATATATATATATATATATATATTTCTCCATTATGCATTTTAACATTTTAAATAATTCACATTTTCAGTATTTAAGTGTATTTATTTCTCTTAACATTTTCTACTATATCTAGTTTTTAGTATTTAATCACACATTTATTGTTTTAAACACATTCAACATATTTAAATATTTATTGTAAATTGTCATTTTTATGAAGCAGTGTTTATATATATATATATATATATATATATATATATATATATATATATATATATATATATATATATATATAGTGTTTTTAGGGTGGTGTGTTCCATGAACTTTTTCAGTTTGTATAGTTTGTCTGCTTTTTAAATTCAGTGACTGTAAATATTGTGCTTTTAATGACATAATTGATTATAGCAATAACCCACACCTGGGTGTGGGTAATGCTGGATTTACCCATGGTTGGTGTGGTTTTATCACTAGGGCGAAGCCCAAGTGGCCAAACAAAGCCAACCGTGGGTAAATCCAGCATTGCCCACACCCAGAAGTGGGTTACTGCTATTATACAATGACATTATTTAAGAAAAAAAATAATTACTTTTCTTAAATAATGGCATTGTATAATGCCTCCTTGCTGCCCTTCCGCAGCCGTCTGGTATTCTGCGGCAGTTCTGATGTACTGCGCATGCGTATGCCTACGCAGTACATCAGAGCTGTGGGCAAAAGCAATGGAGAAAGCAAGATCTCTTTTGCTTTTTACAAACTGTTTCTCCATGTTAAATGGGTTTAACATAGCGAAGCAGCTTTAAAAAAAAGCAACAGAGAATCTCCGTTGCTTTTTTTAAAGCTGTCTCGCTATGTTAAACTCGTTTAACATAGCGAGACAGTGTGAAGTAACTGAGATCTTGCGTTCTCCATCGCTGTAAAAATAGAGTTATAGTAATGGAAAAAAGTCCGGGCGACCGGACCTTTCTCCATTACTATAAATCTGATTTACAACGTGCACGTTTTTGAATATTAATGGGGGGTCGTTGTATAATAGTTTATAACTGGGTGGAACTTCCTGTTTGGACTGTATAAGAAGGATGTGGGGTAAATTGTCAGATGAAGTCTAGATCGTTCTGGACGAAAGTGCTCATCCTTGGATTTTTTGTCTGAAGTTAATAAAGTGGATTCTGCATTCTACAACTGTGTGGTGATTTGCAGCCTGCACTACTTTGAGTGGGTTCAATTCAGCTACTTCTTCTGGCTTTTGTGTTTATCTGCTTTTATTGGTTCATCTAGTAAGTAAAGTGATTGTATCCAGGAAAAAGGAGGTTACTTCCTCTCTGTACTCCTCCCTCACTAGGCCTACAATGGAGTACAACACCCAGTTTGGCATGTACCTCTCCAAAACATTTGCACAAAACTGGAAAGGCCACAGAAATACCTCACAAAGCCTCTAACACCTGTCCTATGCAGACAGGCTCATATCACTATCACTCTACTTGGTATCATACAAAATTGCTCAGAGGCGATCTGTGTCTCGCCTACAAGGCAATATCAGACCCTGCCCTACTAGAGATGCTCCATATCCGCAAGTCTAACTCCTCGCGCATTACCCACTCAAAAGGCCTAAATCTAATAAAAGACATAGACAAAACCTGCCGGAAAGACAGGTTTGTCTCCCAGAGGCTACCCAGTCTCTGGAATAGACTTCTCATACATGTCAGAGTACCTCTCTTCAAGTACAAACTTGAGTGGATGGGAAACTACAAAATTTGTCCCAAGGCTTGCACCTTTGTCCTCCCATTGACAGGGGCCAAAGGTGCTGAATGAGGTTTCTTTTTTGGGAATAATAAACTCTTGGCTAGGCTTGTAAGGGCCCCAGGGGCATTAGCCTAGTAACCCTCCTATGATCCTGTGCTTTATACACTTTCTCAAGTTCTTCTACATCACATTCCTGTCCCAGGCTGATGTTTTCTTGGTTCTGCAGCTTTCCTGCATTGAAATACTGCACATTTATCAAGACCAAATGACATTCTTGTATCATCTGAAAAAGTTTTGACCACTTGCAGCTGTGCTAAAAGTTTTGACCACTTGCAGCTGTGCTTTCAGTTCCTCATGTGATGAGCTATACAGTTTTAAATCTAGAAGAAAATAAGTTTTACAATTTGTTGTTGTTTTCTGGGAGCAAAATTGTAGCCATGGATTAAGGGCAAGATAAGAGAGCAGTGGCTACAGAGTCACCCTGGAATATTCACTCCACAACATTAACTGATTTGCCACAGTATACTTCCTTCTCTTGCTGTGCAACTTCAACTGAACATTGGCACCAATTACCTAGGAAAGGCTCCAAAGTATATTCATATGGCAAATGATCAGATGTTTCCCACTCCACTGCTTTCTCCTTAATTTGGGGATCCATTCCTCTATCCTGCTATGATGTTATCAGTTAGATTTTCTACAGTAAATCCTTCACTTTGCAGGTAATCCATAACCTCATTTTCTATTTCTTTAACTTCTCCATTACT
The DNA here is from genome assembly GCF_019279795.1 of Protopterus annectens. Lineage (NCBI taxonomy): Eukaryota > Metazoa > Chordata > Ceratodontiformes > Protopteridae > Protopterus > Protopterus annectens. Next base: position 1,714,759,711 of record NC_056737.1, read on the forward strand.
AAACTCCTTTTCTACTTTCCTCAGTTTTCTTATTTTTTTTTTGTTTTATAACATTTTTCCAGATGCCTTTGCCTGTATTTCTCTTCAATACAAAAAAAGCAGCCCCAGAGATATTTGATTACTTTTGCTTATTCCTTTACAAAAATACTGCACCATATTAAATCTTTCTTTTCCATGCCCACATTTCATCTCCAGATGGCTGCTGCTCCTCCTGTTTTCTCCTTACTTTGGGGACTCTGATTATTATGCTGTGATGTAACCTGTGTTAGACTTTCTGGACTAAATCCTTCACTTTACAAATATTCCATAACTATCTTCTATTTTTTTATCTTCTACTTTACTAGTCGTCTGTTCTACATTCCCTCTGTGATCTTATTCTTTTGTGAATTTTTCCACATCTGGACGCCTTTGCCTGTATTTCTCTTCAAATATCTTTGGGGCTGCCTTTTATGTGTTTATTAATCTTAGCTTTTGTATAAACAATCCACCATATCAGATCTCTTTCCCCGTGTCCATATTTCTTTTTTATACATTTCAAAAATGTTGCCAGATTTTCGTTAAATTTTCGCACTTCCTCAGTCGCTTCTTTTTCCAAACAGCCCAAGGTTTCTTGGTCTATAGAATGCTTTTCATAAATCTTTTGTATTAATGAACAAACTTTTATTTGAAGCTTCTGACACTTGTGGAAGTATTTTTCTTTCCCCTAATTTCTCTCTTAATCGTTTGATCACCTTCCTTTTCCACACTGACAAATATGCTTGAGTTATGTCTAAGAGCCTTAAATGAACAGCTTTGTAATACCACTTCAAATCAGGCAACTCTAAATCACTGTGTAATATGGAAAGAATAGAATTCTCATTTAATTAGTTTGGCATGGTTGGGGGGGGGGGGGATAACAGCTATTTCAATTCTAGTAAACTGTCATCCACAACTTCCATAAAAACGTAATAAAACAGCTTCTACTTTCTTAATTTTTGTATAATCTATTTTACAGTCTCTTCCCACATATCCTTAAGCGCCTGTAACAGAATCCTTTTCAACCAAAAACCTAAATACTTCATATGATTTCCCCATAAAAGTGTATTGCCAAACAAGTCCATGCATGGATACACAGTTATCTTTATTTTTACATCCCCAAAACTCTTGAAACCATCTCAGTATGTTCCAGACTTAAAGTATAAAATGTCATCTGATACTTAACTTTTCTTGATTTACCCCACCAATAATGTCTTTGAATTTCTTTGTGAAGCTCTCATGCTCTTTGCCAACAGCTCTAAATACAAAGAATGCACATTGAGAGAAAAGCGAGAGGCACAGTGGCAGTTATTAATACAGTTATAGATTTGAGCTTGGAAGGTGTCAAAGAAAAGCAGTACTATGTTGATAGACTGTGCAGAAGTGAAAGAGTTGAGTCATGTGGTAACATCACAATGCCATGGGCATCAGACAAAGAAGCAAGTCTGTGGAAAGTTCAAATGAGAAAAGCTGAGCGAGTATTCTGGTCTAAATATTAGAATAATGTTTAAAAACCAAAGGGAATGGGTGACCAAAAAGGAATCTTTGGCATAAAAATGTTTCACCCTCCAACAGCATTACTACACCATCAATAACTCAGTATAAAAATCTTGACTAGCATTTGGTTTCCAACTATGTGGAACTAGACAGCAACATTAAATATATATACTCCCCAACATAAAAACTAGACCAACAGCCAGAGTACATGCTATGCACTGTTGCATTTTATGTGATTTTATTTTTTGTATTTTTTGCAGTGATGTGATTTGTACGATAGTCATGTGATTTTATGTACACATTATGTATCTATTTCTCCCAGGGCCTCTGCTTAAAATGGACCAGTATCCAGTCGGACTTTCCCGGTAAACGAATGTAAAATAAAAAAATAAATAGACATTTCGACAGTTCCTACTCAGGGCACATCTGTGCATAATTAGAAAAACAAAACAAATGACAGCTATAAAATTGCCACATAACAGTTAATAATGCAAGATAAAAGTTACCAAATGAAGTCTGTTAACATTGGGTACTATGCATTTAAATGTAAGAAGAACAAGAAGTACTCGATAAAAAAATTAAAAAAAAAAAAAAAGACTCAGTTTTTGTCTCCTAAATTAGATCCACTTCTGACATTAACAAAGTTGGACAAGGAGACCAGAGACTGATACACTAGAAGGAAAAAAAAAAGAAGGGGGGAGCTTCAACAATATGGCAAAACAAAGGATTAAGATGTTGTAGCCTTTAATGAAAACACATTGGCTGAAAAGGTTTAATATCCTATTGTAGTCAGTATAAGGTAATTAAAATTTTTTTGAGAATACCAAAAATATGGTATCTACAACGTTATCTACCACCAAATTGCTGTTATCGAAGATAAACACTGCAACGGTTTATATTCATGGACATAAATGACATCGCTTAACAATGGCCTTTTCTGGAGACGTTTCAGTTACTACACTACCAGGATAACATATGGGACCGGATCTAATCCTTGGAGCTGACTCAGCCGCTGTTCTACAGCTCATGGAAACTACGAAGTCTTGAGCTCCTCCCTTAACCACAATTCTGTAGTCATCCTTCTCCAGATCTTGTTTGCAGCTCCCTAAAGAAAAACATTGCTCTATTTTACGTACTATGGAAAAATCACTTGGAGTTCAAAGAAAAGGAGCTTACTTCCCGAGGTACTCTCCTGCTGTTGCGAAAAAGTCAAAAAAGCATGGTAGGGGGCTGGAGGAAGAATGAAAATGGACAGCACACATGGAACATTATCCTGAGTACATAACTTCTTTATCTAATGCTGTCAATTTTCATTCATTTCTCAGCATATGGTACAGAGTCCCCATCGACCCGAATCCTGGGTGGGGTCCAAGGAAGGATATTCCTAAGTACTGTAGAGCTGAAGGCTGCTCTTCCCCTACAGACCAGATCTAACATGTAATGAATAATAAAAGGTATGAGGGTTTCCCCAAGCTGCAGCTGCACAAATATCAGCCATGGAAGTTCTGGCTAGAAAGGCTGATGAAGCTGCCATGGACCTAGCTGAATGGGCCTTTTAAGGATTTCAAAAGGACCACACCCAGCTTTTTATAGATGAAGGAAATGGAGTCAGCCAGCCATCTTAATAAAGTTACTTTTGAAACTGACTGACCCAATTTTGTTTCTGAAAAGGATATAAACAACTAGTCAGATTTCCTAAAATTCTCAGATCTGTACAGACAAACACAACTGTATATGAATCCAGTAAGTGTAACACGTATTCACCTTTGTTAGAGAAACTGGAAAGAAGACAAGGAGATTAATGGCTTGACTGAGGTTAGATCCGGACACCACCTTAGGAAGGAAGGATTAGTTCTTAAAGACACTATCTTTGTGAAAGACTAAATAAGGAGGCTTAGAAGATGAGGCTTGTAGTTCTGATACTCTTCTAGCCAATGTTACAGCTATGAGAAAAATCATTTTGTAAGTCAAGTATCACAACTCACATCTCACTGCCGGTTCAAAGGGTCTCGGGAGATGGGGCCTGTAACATTAAGGCAAGATCCCAAGGTGGAAACTGGTCCTTGAAGAGGTCTTAGAAAAGCACCTTTTATGAAGGCCTTACAAAGATGTGGAAATGCTAATGTAGAATTATCAGCTCCGATATGGAAACTGGAGAAAGCAGCTAGCTGAATCTTAACTGTGGAAGGACTAGCCCCTACACTGAAAATGGAAGCCAGGAATTCAAGGATCTTGTATACTGGTGCTGAAAAAGGGTCTGTGTCATGTTGTGCCCAAAAAGACAAATCTTTTTCATTTGCTCTTGTAAATTTTTCTGGTGGAAGCCTTGAGAGAAGATAAAAGAAAGAAAATGGCACACTGGAGAGGAGAGCTTTGGTTGTCTAGCTATCACTGGAATTGCAGATACCATGCGGTTAACCTGAGGCCCAAGATGTCCAGGTGAGTCATGTCTGTCAGGATAGACACGAGATCTGGAATCAGATCTATAATCCAAGGTGGGTACAGTAGAGGAGGCCAAAGGAAGGAAAACCAAGTCTGTCAAGGCCAACAGAGGACAAAAGGATGACCTTGCTCTTCAAATTGGGATGTTTTCTCTAGAAATCTGTAAATTAGGAGAGTCTGAGGGCAAGCACAAAGGAGACCTGGGGGCCAATTGTGAAGTAAAGTCTCTGCTGGGGTGGGGGGAGTCAAGGAAAAAGAACCTGCTGCATTTGTTGTTCAGAGGGGATACAAATAAGTCACATCATTATTGTTGTCCTCACTGGTGGAAAATAAATTTCTGCCACCTTCTTGTTGAGAGACCACTCGTAAGGTAACAAAATAGACCTGCTCAAACCTTTCTGCTATCATGTTGGATTTCCCAGGATTGTGCATCACTATCAGAAAATAGATTTGAAGAGATTGCCCACTGCCACACACTCAGCTTCTCAACACAAGGGGTAAGATCTGGTTCTTCCTTGCTTGTTGATGTACCATACCACACACATATGGCTGGTTTGAATTTCAACAGTCCCAGAAGGGAGAGTGTCTTGGAACGCTAGGAGTTCTGTTCTCATTTCCAGCACATTGATACTCAAGTTGGCCTCTTCAGGGGACCATGTGCCTTGAACCATCTTCCCTAAGAAATGCCACCCCCCTACCTCATCTGGGAAGCATGCACGGTCACTATGGCCTTGGGTGAGGGAGGATGAATGGATGACCTTGCAATAGTTGATCTGAGTGAATCCACCACCAAAAGAATCTTTTCCAGGCCTGAGTTAGTTGATCTTGGTGGACAAGGGTTGATGTAAGATGGACCACTGGGTTGCCTCATATGGTACCTTGCTAGTGGAAGCAGAACTAGCACCGTTGACAGTGTGCCCAGGGTGTGCAATACCTTGCAAGCTGATGATGAACTCTGAATTATTCTGCTGACTTGAAAATGAACAGTTTGAAGTTAAGGGCAGAGAAAGTTTCACAGATGTTGTGCTGAAATTGACTGCTATAAACACTAGAGACTGAGAAGGGTAAAACTCGAGATTTCTGTGATGCCCAGATTAGAACAAGTCTGGAGTACATATTCTCGAGACGTTATTAGTAGATGCTTGGTAGAGGCGGTAAGGAGCCAGCTGTCCAGGTAAATACTCTTGAATCCCTGCAGTCTGAAATGGGCTGCTACCACAAAAACACCCTGGGGGGGGTGTGGAGAGACCAAAGGGCAGTGCTTTGAACTGATACTGACTGGCTCCAAGCCGCATCTCCTGGACTATCCGTTAATTTTTATGTGGTTGTATGCATTCTGGAGATCTACAAAAGCACAACCAGTCGTCCTTGTGCAGGAAAGGGAAAATGGACTGAACCGTGACCATCCAGAATTTTGTCCACTGAACAGACTTGCCCAGAACATTGAGATCCAAGATTAGTCTCCAGTACCCAATCTTCTTTGGCACTAAAAAAGAATCTTAGATAAGTTACAGATTCTTTCTGGTCTGGGGGAGACCTCTTGGGAAAACTGTTTTGTCTAACAGCTTTTGGATTTCTAAAGCTGCTGTCTTCCTCTGACTGGGGGAACATAGGAAATTATGCTCTGTAATGGCAGCGGAAGGGAAAAGGGAATTGTATGGCCTCTGGAAATGATCCTCCATACCAAGCATCTTTCTACATCAGAATACTCTCTCCAACACCTTGAAGGCAGAATGCAATGAGGATAAAACCGAAACCAATAAGACATGCTTTTGGACTAATGGTTCCCTCCGACCCGAAGACACCAACCCAGAGACAGCAGTCGGAACTGAACTATCAAACGCTGTGGCTCCTAGAGGCAGAGATGGCTCCGACAACTCTGCAGTCGACCCCAACACCTCAGATCCAACAAAGCTTCAGGTCCAAGAGCCCTCCAACTCTGACAAGCTTAGAGCCAGCACACTCAGAAAAGGCAACAGATCCGAAGATAGAGGTATCCTTGGATCTTAAGTAGATGGCACCAGGATACTCCGATCTGAGCGCTCCGAAACCAAAGGGGAGATGGGAGAAGGAGCCAGAATAGGCTGAATTGCACAAGTTAAGGCCTCCAAACCCGTTGGGGTAGGGGCCAGGAGAACTCCCATCAGAATCTGTGTCGAAACCGACATCATTCTATCCATGTCCACTTCTGACAGACTTCTGGACGGATGGGAAGAGGCAATGGAGGGAGAACGACATCTTTCCAAAAAGGGTGATGGACTGCATCCAGAGATTATGCATACTTGGTTCTGGGTAGTGGTTTCAGCTGTGAGGGAGTAGGATCCTAACAGACGGACCTTGGATCTGAAGTGGTAGGATCCATTTCCTGTGAGGTTACATCGGAAGAAGACCGAGACAAACCAGATTGCTCTGAAGGCCTCTTGCTTGCCTTCTTTTTGTCAGACTTAAAAGGACTGAGCTCCTGATAGTGATTCTCTAAATGTAGAGGCAATGAGGCCTTTAAGTTTCAATTTATTCTTTCAATCTACAAGGGCTGAGAACAAACTAAAAACAATGAAACAACTCCAGAAACGATGAAACTAGTAAAACTGAAGTAGACACAGCGGCACTCATTAGAAAACAAAATGAATTTAATGTAAAGCGCTTTTCGTTTGATGTTATACACAAACTTCAGACAAGTACAACTTCCCACACCGGAAGTATAAATACAACCTAATTAAACAACTTAATTAGATAATAGAATAATCCGTTACAATCGTTTAAACTAAAAGGCATACTACCATCTTCATACAACTTACTGAGTTTGAACAACACATAAAAGCAGTAAAAAATATAAAAAATATAAAATACTCAATACACATTCGTATGAGGAAAAAACACTACTCAATATTAAAACTAGATGTAGTTAAAAATAACTTCAGGAGCCCTAACTAACAACTTAAAAGTTGAGACAAATTGACAACACTTCATCTTATAAGACTTTTAAGTTTAAGTTTTAGAATGCTGCTAACAGAGCAGCATTCATTCAACCCTGGGAAACTATAGGCATTTAACCTTATCTGCCAAAATAATTCCAATTCTTCTAATTTTAAGGGTGTTGGACTACCCCCTAACATCCTGGAATCTACAAGGGCTCTCGGATTGAAAATTTTGAAAAATACAGCAGATGACCTGTAAATGCTAAGGTCCTAAAACAGTTAAACAATGAGTGGGTATCAGATAGGGTAATCTTGTGCCCACATTTACCACCCTTCCAACAACAACATTGCAACCAGAAAAAAAAAAAAAAAAAAAAAAAAAAACCAACAGGATGTTATCAAAAGGAAGAGGTTTACCAACAATGGTAAAGTGATCATTCATTTAAGGGAGTGTTGGTGAATAAATGGCAAAGAGAAAAAATTAGCAACTATGGAAAAATAGAGTTACCAATGGTATGTACAGATAACAGGAAAAGGAAGGATAATAAACTAGAAATACCAGGGAGATAAAACAACAAACAAAGGAACACTTATCGTTCTGAAGAAAAAGATTTGCTTGAGAGTTGTAGCGACTACGTCTGTTCCCAATGGTGGCAAGTGAGATCTATTGAAGGAGGGGAGACTACAGCATTATGGGTAATAAAGGAGCTTAAGAACTTGTGGTTTCAAAGAGGTGTAGAACATTGTCCAAGTTGGTCCAGAAGATCGGATCCAGACCAATATGTTGGAGGAATGAATGAAAATTGACATCAGATCATAAGTTTTAAAACTTGAGGGTAAATGTAGAAGGAACTCTACAAGTAAACTATTTTGGGAGAAGGAAATTTAAACCTCACTTCTGTCCTCATCATGTCTGAAAAGTAATACAGAATGGTTCTCCATTTTTTGACACATCTAAAGCAAGTGAACTGTTAACTTTGTGTCAGTGGTCCCAAATTTCACATCATTTTTTTTCCCCAGAAGCGGTACATGCATTTTGCTCTATTTTTCCCCAGAGGTACAGCACAACAGGTATGTCAGGTTTACTTAACTTATTGACAACCTTCAGATCTGTCTCAGCTGAGGGTAATTTCCTTGAGACACACACACACACACACACACACACACACACACACAGATCTAGGACAGTTGATCGAAAGACCAACTGTCCGAATCCAACCCTACCGAACACCATTTACCGAAACTGCTTTCACAGAAAAAGCAGTTCGGTAAACGGAAGGTAAAACACACACACACACAAAAAAAAAAAAAAATGTTTACGCGGGGGGGGGGGGCTCTACCCCCCCTCACACCCCCTACTTTTATATTCTCACTCTGAGATCGCACTAAAGTGGGGAAAAGGGAATATTCCCTTATCCCCACTTTAGTCCGGTCTTGCCCACTACCACTCCCCCCCCAATTCCCTGCACTTTTACGAAAGTTTCGTAAAAGCACTTTTTCGGGAGACTGTCCTAGACCCATATAGATACCCCCCAATTCCCTGCACTTTTACGAAAGTTTCGTAAAAGCACTTTTTTCGGGAGACTGTCCTAGACCCATATAGATATATATATATATATATATATATATATATATATATATATATATATATATATATATACATACATACACACACACACTATATATATATATATATATATATATATATATATATATATATATATATATATATATATTCCATACACACACACATTAAATGTGCGTGTGTATGTATGTATATAATAAAAAATCTAGAGAGATGTACATGAAAACCACATGATCATTAAGGAGTATATGGGTACTAAAGGAAGAGTATTACTGATGAAAACGACAAAATTATTCTAGACACTTTAAATGCCTTATTTAAAGATTATGAAGCATTCCTGGACTGTACACAAAAAACAGTCTAGAAGAATTTGGTCCGGTACAAGTCATATTACACTAGCTGACTGGAATGCTGTACTGTCACTAAAGTTAACTAGAACAGGTGAAACAAAAAGTTTCATATCAAACAGGAGAAATTGCTAAAACAATTTATGGAAAGACGAGGACTAACTGACATATGGAGAAAAGTTTTCCAGTACAGGTTGATTTTTCATATACAGCACACACTGCTGAGTCAGCTTCTAACACTGACTAAGTTAGAAGACACTTTCCTGCACCAATAACTTCCATGACATCTTCCAAAGACAGATAAACAATGGCATTTTAATAGTCCATGTCTTTGCTTGAAGATAAGGACTTTGGTTCGATAACTTTAGGAATATCGCAGAGATTTTGTTAGTGGGACAATTCAAATCTGTCAGTATAACCCATTGTTAAGAGGAAAACTATGAACACTTTAAAATAGTTCTGCATACATTTTTTTATTTAATTTCACATTTGTTAACTGGGTTAATCCAACTAAGTTTGCAAACAAACCCATTTTCAGTGGAGACCCGAGGGGAAAAGCCCCAGCAAACAAAAGTAAAAATAAAGTGACAATATACAAATATTAAATAATCACAATGCAAAATAGTTGTAAAAAAAGAAAAGGTTCTTAACTATGTACATTGCATTGATAGTAAGCAACACGTTTTCAGTGGAGACCCAAAGGGAAAGAGCGCAAGCAAACATAATCAAAGATAAACACACATACAAGACAAAAACGATTAAAAACAACATTGCAAATATGAAATTAATTATAATGAGAAAAACAAAAAAAAAAAATTATGAACATTAAGGGTTACACTGATAGTAGTTGACTAAAACTTACTAGATGCATATACATTAAATAAAAAGGCAACTGACTTGCCAAACAGTTAAGTTAAACTTTTAAAGATAAAGTCCCAAAATTTCTGGCAGGAATTCAACGAGAAAGGGGAATGGGACAGATGAGATTTTGCCCCAAAAATGTGTACACTTATTTTGAAAATGAATATACCAAGACCAGTGACTGGGATGAAAAGGGTTTAACTGGATCAGTGCAGCCCCATCTCATTATTCAACACAAGCCTTGTTAGCAAACTACATTCTGTTATACATCCTTCATAATACATGTCTGAATCAGCAATTGTGTCATGCAAATCAACTAAAATGCCATTATGCTCTACTGGGAGAATTATCGTTCACAAACTACCGTACCTTATAAAACAAGAAAAGCTTTGATTTATTACAAGGAACACATGGAAGCAACTGCAACATTACAAGTGCCAGACACTATGTGCATTTTAACATAAAAATGTACAAAGGCACATTTACCGTCTATTAAAGTAATCACATGACACCTACAATTTGTTTTGTTAATGGGTAAGGAAAAGAGCATCCTCCAATGTCAATACTGTTTGCGCTTGCCATGGAACACTTACTGAGTTATTAGAAGTGGCAACACTGGCTTATGCTGATGATGTAATATTAACTGATTATGAACATGATGCAGAAACATTTAAAAAATTTTATACCATAGGCTAGCCTAGAAATTTCAATTGACCAAAACAGCTTGACTAAGATATAAAGGTGGATATGCAAGCAATGATGCCCAAGCAAATAAGTGGTACAGAGAAATAACAGACCGCCCAGGGATTTGCGAGGGTCAACACTGCATGACTGGTACTCTCCAACTGCTGGAATGTCCATTATTTCCTTGCAACATCCATCCTTGGGAGCATTACTACACTTAAAAATTATGTAAAACAGTTCCAAAGTTGGTGGACGATATCTAATTGACAGTGGAAAAAGTATTTTAGATACAAAATATAAGTTTTCTTAATATTTAATACTTAAATTCATATGGGCAAGCAAAGACAAAATGTGTGCGCTCACATACATGTTTGCGTGTTGTGTAAAAATATATGGGTGTATGTAAGCTGATATAATCACTAATGAACAGTGATCAGTTTTTGTTGATGATATACAAGTTGATCTAATCTCAGCAGTTCAACTGGAAAGTGTGCATGCTCCGCAACATTATCCCAGAATATACAAACCAAATACTTGGGGGGAGGGAGGTGTAGGCATACAACCTGCTACTTGTATATATACCAACCCAGAAATTGCACAACAGGGGGGAGAAGGCCATAATCTTTTCCCAGCTACAACAGAGAACTTGCAACAGCACATCAATCGGCTGTTCTGATGATCATATGTGGTCAGTAAAACAGTGATCAACCAAGTACTTTCCCAATGTATTTCAATGAACGTAAATATACACAAATACACACCTGCAAACGCACAGAAACAAATACACATGCTCATCTATTACAAAACACTGTGTACAGCTCAGATGTCAGAGTCTGCTCAAATGATTAAATTAGCCATAGTAACAGATTTACAGCTCACTGATATTAGGCAAACACACACCCATTATAAACCATTAAAAGTCATCCCCAAATAAACTGGGATGTCTGGTTGTGATCAAAGCAAAAATTAATAAATAAATACACAAACAGTCACCGTAATGTATTTTAGCTTGCTGTTGTCCAAGTGCCAATCATTACAACTCAGTCTCCCCTTTAGAATGTCAGGCATCTAATAGGATTTGCCAATTCTCAAAGCCCAACTACAAAGTACATTAAATAAAACCAAAAACACTACCACTCAACCAACTTAGATATTTTTTTTGTTTCTGGATTCAGTAATTATTTTGAAAATACAGTTGTTACACACAGTGAATTTTTATTTCAAATTAATACTTTGCCTCCACTTACAGTGCTCTAAATAAGCATCAAGAAACTTTTTTTCAAATCTAAAGGAAAACAACTTGCAGTTTTCCCCATTTCTCAAGAGCATACACTCCAGTTGGATGAGCAAATATGATGCAGAAAAAAAAAATGAGTGCTGAAAAGCTGATTTGTACATAAAGATGCAAAGTAATATGATACACATGCATATAAGAAAGTCAATTAAACAGCTTGTATTCTTGTAAAAAGCAATTGATTACACAGATTACAATGATCAAAGTAGGATTACAAAAAAAAGCCTTATTCATAAATAATGCCCCACAAACATGTGCATCAGTAATCACCACTGAAACATATTCCAGACCCTTAAACAATATAAAAGTAAACAAACTGAAGCCTAGACAGAGATACTCCAAAAAGTACACCTGGAAGCTACCATGTATGTGGTGGTTACATAAATGAGTGAAACTTGCAAAAGTCAGCAATCCAGCACCCTTGTAGCAACTGCTTAGAAGCAAGCCGAACACACACAGAAGACATGGCTATGAAACTTTTTGTTAATGAACATCCCAATTTTCCACATATCTAATGTGTTGCTCTGTATTATTTCTCCAAGCACCATCACAGTAAAATATGCAAATATTACCACTGTAGAAAAACTCTACCATAGCCACAAAAGTATGTGGCACAGTGTAATCTGCTACCACAGCCACATTCACTCCCACTAAGGCTTCTGAAGCTGTTCCACAACTACAAAAAGGATCCTTTGCACCAGTGGGTCTACTCTTAAAAAAAAAGGAGTATCCTCAGTGAATGTGGAAAAGTGTCTTTTTTTTTTTTGGGAATCTCTCTCATCTCCCACTGCAGAAGATAGTGGACTACCCCTCACCTACAATTACAAAAGCCCACCACTGGTGACGGGTCCTATTTAACCTCTGTAGCATCCCAACAATGGAAACTATATAGCAAAAGCTTTGACCATAGGTTGCCCAACAGCATCAAGCGCTAAAGTTTGGCAGATATCACACCACCAACTCTGTAAGGTCCGGTGACACTACATCTACAAACACAAGCTCTGCCACCCCAAACACTGACTAAAGGGTGCTGAAGTTGGAAGACACTGACAGCAACAGATCTCTGTGTCACGACATGGAGTCCAGGTTTCCATAAGGATAGCCCACTTAATGTCAATGTGGACTGAAGCTTCTCACAGATTCAGCAGATTGCTAGGTTAACGGCATAAGGGTCCTTATAAGCCTAGCCAATATAACTAGATTTCAATCAATATATATCCCTAGGGGCAACAGGTTGGCATGGATTTGTGACTGTGCATCCAGTATCTTACAGACTGCTCCGGTCTCTAATAGACACAGGCACTATGTTGCGTCTTTTGGCTTTTCCCGGTTAGGGGTCGCCACAGCGGAACTCCAGTCCGCTAATGATTGGCAGTTGATTTTTACGTACCGAGTTGCCAGCTCTGACGCACAACCTTCAACGAAGGTATGCCCATTCACACGTCTCCACGCAGAAGACGCTCTAGCTGAGAATCGAACAGGACAGCTTCTTACTGTGAGGTGACAACGCTACCACAGCACCACCACCGCAGTACGACACAGGCACTATACAGATGTGAATTTACAGTTCCCATCTATTGATCCAAACTGTATCTGAAGACAGCCAGGAAAGGGCTCTGCTTAATGTGAACAGGAAGCCTGTTCCAAAGAAGCAATCTGAGACACATATCTGTCTCTCCAGCTTGACTAGTTTGAGTGGCTAACTAAGTTTAGATCCATAGATCAGGTAACCTTCACGCTGTTTGACTTAAAGATGTACAGCAGCTCCATCAGGGCTGGATTTCCGAGTACCTTGTTTGTCAAGCATAGGTCACCCCTTAATACTGTCAGTAAGAGACAGAGTAAAGGGATAGGGCTTTTAGACTATCTGCACAGTTCATGTTGTTTACATCCTGTATTTTCAATGTGAAGAACCTCTGAGGTTGCTCCAGCTGCTGTCAAAGTACATGGCAAATGTAGCACTGTACTCGATTTGTCTAATGAGGGCAGAGTACAGCAGGATATAAAACTTCCTTGGATGTGGATGCCATATCTTAACTTAAGTTGTGCCACATAAAAAGATTTCCTTACTACTAAGGACAAATGGCAGTCAAAGTACAGGCTGTGTACCTTAATCTCTCACCAGAGTCTACAATATCAATAGTACACTCAAGACTAATTTGCAGGGGTATTTGACTTCCCAAAGGCTATGATAATGCATTTAGTTTTAGGCAATGGTTCTAGCATCAATCATTTGTCTGATCTAGACCCTTCTGAAGGATATCTACATTGCTGGGGGAATTCAATGACTGCTTCCAACTTGCAGCAGTCGGCAAACTTTGTCATCCAGAGGCCTTCCACATTTGCCTCAACTTCAGAGAAGTATATTTCAAACAGGAGTGGTCTCAGTATTAAGCCCTGTGACACACTACTAGTAACAGGCCTCTTGCTGGAGCTGGAGTCACCCACTTTAACTACATGTCCTGTCCATGAGCCAACTGGCTATCCATCTGGTGACATAAGGATTTATGCTCAGTTTTGTGAGTTTATAATATCAGAGTGGGGAATTGTGTCAAATACCCTGGCCAGATCGAGGTACGCGGTATGTACTGTTTTACCCTTACCCATGGCCTCAAAGAAATCCACTAGCTTCAGCAGGCATGACCTGCCCTTGACACAGCCAAACTGGGCTGGGTCCAGTGTTTGGAGGTCTCCTATATCACTATTTATCAGGTCCATAACTATTCTTTCCAAGGCCTTACATGCAAGACTAGTCAAGCTTATGAGTCTGTAATTTCCTGGGTCAGTACATGTTTCCCCTTCAGGCAGAGGGATTACTGTTACTGTCCTCCACTCTATCGGAGGCTGTGGCTGAATGGAGATCCTAATGAGCCGGATACGTCCTGATTTAAGCTGTTTAACAGGCAACCATTTGAAGTAGTGTTTTCAGCTTTGGAGAGCATAGTGGGAACTTGTTTTTTGGTGATAATTGGCAGTGGACTGGTGGAGGGTAATTCTTAGGGAAGAACTGGGGGTGATGAGGAGATGAAATTTGATATGAATTTGTCAGCCAGCAGATTTATTACGTCTTCAAACAGAGAACAGGTAATGCCATCTACAACTAATTCTGCACACTGTTTGGTGTTGCCCTTAAGATTAAGAACCCCTTAGGATTACCCTTAGCATTGGAGGTTATTTGACTAGCTCTCGGATTCACTTGTTTAGACTAATGAGGGACTTATTGCTCTGCTGTGTACATTACCTTTTACTTTGTCGACATGATTTTCTTTCTTTTGCTGTAAAACCTATTAATACCATTGGTCCACCAGGTTGGCTTGTTTTTACAGTTTGACCTGGGTTTATTTTGGTCTGGTACTGCCATTTCTAAAACCTGCTGCTTCACTGCCTCTCTACAATGTCACATTATAATGCAATAATCCCTGCTATTGTGTCATGGATGAAAAGCTTGATAGCCATGACTAACAGGCATCTACATAGACTACATAGTACAAAACTGTAGCCAATAATACACAGAAAATAAACCCGACATATATAATTATCTCTTGGCATTTCTTAGGAAGGTTAAAATCTGTCACCTCTCTGTAGATTCTGATATGGCATGGAGTTGCATTACAGCAAGGACAAGAATAAGTCTATAATGACAGACAATTATACAGTTCACTACTTAGTAAAACTGAGCCGTTTCATATGGGAAGAAAGAATGTATGGGGAAACCTACATAACGTACAACATTTGGTATATCAAAAAGTGGAGCCTTTGCAAAACTACAAAATAAACCTCAATAACACTGAACACTTTTGCCCCAAAATACGACATCAATAATTCTAATTTCAACAGTAACACACGTGTCAAGTAACCAACATACATTGACAGAAAGCGAGACAAACAAAGAAATGCCACCAGTGCACAAAGTAGAGAACCAATATCCACCTTGTGAACTGTTTGTGTCCACTGTGCACGGCAAGGTATTAGCATAACAAGGAAATCCAGAAGCAAACATCAGACAACATGCTATTGGTATGAATAGAATGTGTGCATACTATGTGCACTTGTGTAACTCAGTGTCCAATATGAGGGCATATTAGCATTTAAGTTAGCATATCATGCTAAAAAGGACCATGTACAGAGGTCCTGAAAATTCCATTTTTAGCACTGTGCCCCATGAATACATGGAGCATACAAATGTATCTAGTTATGATTTTCAGATTTAAACTACTGAACACTCCATTATCCTAATGTATTTTAAACGTAAAGCAGTAGATGAAATGGAAAAGGCTATACTAAATATACAATTTAAAACTGCCTCTTTCTACTTACAATACAGAATAAAAAGGGGGGTTATTATTAGTATTTATGCAAAAAAAAAAGGGGAGTAAATCTGCAGAGAGCATTCAGGGAGAAAAGCACTGCAGAAATATTATCTCATATACTAGAAACAGCAAATACAAACTTTCCTAAAAAATAAATAAGAAGTGAAAGCCAGCATAGAACTGATGCAGAGTCATGCACATCAATTGAATACTGTAAAACATGCACTGAATTTAAGTCTACAGACACCAAATCCATGTAGGCAACAAGCATGTAAGTAACCAAGAACAGATCACATTATACATCACATAAACAAAATGAATGAATTAAAGACTTGCAGTTAAAGCAAGAAGAATCTGTGACGTTGAATGTAGTATTGAAAATGACAAGTGTACAAGGTACATAATGTCAGATTTAGAAAGACTGAAAACAAGACAGCTGGATAACATGTTTTAGCAAATATGAAGATACCTACAAAAAGATACTACAGACATAAATCAGGAAGTGGTACATTGCCTTAGAATGAAGCACAATACTGGAGGTGGACTCGCATCAGAAGAAAGAAGGGGCTAAAATGAAAGAACTACATCCGAATTCAGAGTTAAAACATTACAGAATAAACAGGAAGGGAAACCCAGGAGGAAGAATAGTGGACTCAAGAGTAAGAAGGGAATGTTTTACCTAAACATGGAGAGGAGCATCAAAAGTTGAGCAGTAGCAAAAGATTATGATAGAAGCCTCTTGCATTTATATTTGTTGCACCACAGCTATATCATCAATCTTTGATGAGCTGTAGCCTTCTAGTATTTTCTGACACAGATTTAAACATTTTTTTCAGATATGTAACAGAAGACAGTTTCATAACTTAGCCATACTAACAGACAGCAGAATTTGGTCGGTCTTTTTCATGCCTTCTGCACACGAACCACCGATACATGTGTGGTCCAGAAGCTGTACAATGTACTGCTTCCTCATATTACTTTTAAATTAGTATCTAGAACTGGATACATATTTATGAGCCACTCTGAACTGCACTTATGCCAGACAGCAAAACATCACAGTGATGCAAGTGTTCATGAGAGGAAATCAGAAGCAAACATTTTGCAAGTCTACTGAAATGTTCGACAATAAGCTGAATAAAACTATTTAAATACGTTTGTGTGCTTCACAACATAATCCAAACAGCAAATATACCAGCTGTTGTGCAGGTATGGGTAATCATGAATATGCTGGATAAAAGTAAGCCAGACTTCTAATTAACTATAAAGATTACACTTCTTTACAGATGTCAAACTAAAGGTATTGCTGAATCTAAAAAATTCACTGAAAGAAGTCTTCCACACACATAAATAAGATGCCTAAAGTGACCGAAAACATCACCAATATTTAAGCACAAGAACATTATCATGCACAACAGAAGTCAGGGTAGAAGCACACAAACTGTAAAATATTAAGGAAACTTTTTTATAGAATAAATATATAAAAAAGGAAAACTGTAGCAATGATGTATGGACAGTAGATACATATCAAAGTATCACACAGCTAAAAATTTCAATGGAGAAGTTACCCAATGAAGTCAGATAAAAGATCAGCACACAATAAGAGAATGACTGTTTAGATCTAAACAGCATCCAGTTCCTTGAATCTGCCAATAAGAAAAATACATATAAAATACAAAGGTAGATCAGGAAGAGAATTGCTTTTTTTTTTAGTTTTCATGAAAGTGCCCAACAAGTGTCAAATTAAAGTTACTTCTGCTTTAAAAATCTGATTGTGCAATGAAAAACGAGCAAAAGTACATTCTTTTAGACACTGATGGAAACTTAAGCAGAATCAAAGAGTGAAGGTTCAGGCCAAAAACACAAACAGAAAATAAAATAAACAGAGGTATAAAAGCAGATATAAATGTCACCTTCGCTTTTGGACATTTTCAAGAATGAGCGTCCAGCTCAAGTGTCAAACTGCTGTCACTTCTGCTTTAAACATCTGGATTGTGCAATATTACAAATCACCCAAAATCATTTCCTTTTACACACTGCTGTATAACACGTAAAAATAAGCAATCATTTTTTAACTGCAGAACCTTTGCCACCACTTGCTTGCATACACATTAGCTAGTTCATACACATGAAAAATGGAAATTATGAGATGACTGCTCAAATAAAAATCCGTACATACAATAATTATAAAAAACTTTAAAACTATTTAATTAAATGCAATTGCCATATAAACTGCAATGCTTAACCACTCTACGGTGCTGTTTCGCAGTACTGCGTACCAAGCTGCAAAGTTGCAAAATCAAAGTTAAAAGCAAAAATATGACTGTTCAGAAAACTACAATATAAATCTACAGGCAGTAACGCAATATGGTCTAGCACGAAACACAATGGAATATCCTAATTATAAACCAACTATGTTAGAAACAACTAAGGAAACAGCCGGCCGATCTCTCTTTCATATACAATCGCATGGAATGCTCAAAAACAGTAGTTGTCACTAAAGTCTGAATGCCCAAACTGAAAAAAAAAAAAAGAACTAGGCAGCTCAATTAGGCCAAGCGATCCATCAATACTATCTGTTCTACGAAAACTACAATTCTAATCAGACTGACAACCTACCTCTTTCCAACTCCGCAATCTTTTATCCCATTGGCAAGAGATAACAAATCCAATACATAAAATTGCTACCCGTCACCGCCACTACAAACAAAACAAAACACAAGCCCTTAACTCACTTGTTAGTAGCTACAGGACCTGTACCCCAGGAACTTATCTCTTTGCAGCTACGTCAGAGAATTCTGGGAAAACAAGAGGGTTGTGGGAGTTACTCACTGACTTCACTGGATGTGTTTGTTATAATCATAAGTTCGGAAGTACTGCACATCAATTGATAATTTAATTTCTGGGCTAGAAAGAGAACTCTTGTTATTTTTGCATTATTTCAGTAAGTCATAGAATCTGAAAAATGTGCAAGGTATTTTTTGTCAAAGCAAAAAAGTTCAAGTATCTAATTATGCCGGCCACGTTATGTGTGTCAAGACCCGGAAGTACAGATACTAGAGAGCTTGGGGAAACTTCTCTGAGTCTTCATTCTGAGCACATTCTGTTTCTTTTCTCCCCAGCCCGTCTCTTACAGTAGGTAAAGGGTTTTATACACACACACACACACACACCACGGGTAGTGGTTGCTCTCATTTTTGTAAAACTTCTCTTCTGTAGGTGTAAGGTTAGTATTTTCTTTGCAATCCGTTCAACTGATATATCAACATCGCCGGAAAACATGAATATCCACCCAAGCCATCCTCTAAAGTTCTTTCTAATATTTTTACTTTTAAGACTCCCCTTTCTTGATACATGTCTACTTCCTTTTCACTCTGTAGTAATTTAGTGTATGCTATTATAATCAATCCCTCAAAAACAAAAGCAATGCTATTTGGAACCAAACAAAAAATAGCCAAAGCACCCAGTTTCATTATTAAAGATGTTAACAATACCACCATAGAAGAAACCACCACATCCTTCAAATACCTTGACGTTTAGCAAGACCAATGTCTTAACTTTTAACTACACATTCAAAACACACGCAAAAAGATCAAAACACTACTGTTCTGGATGAACAGGCTATCAACTATTCTGTCCAAGCTAGCCAAAGGTGTCATAAGCAAAGGCATACGTTTTACTGAATTCAAATATGAACCACCCGTTATAGTTGCAACCTGAAAGAAAAATGCCACCACCTTACAATCCATCTCCGATAAAATCTGCCAGTTCATTACTAGCTCCCCCAATAATGAACACCATAATCTCAGGGGTGTTTCTCAATCTCAACCTATCCTACCAACTTCAAAAAGTAAACTCTTATTGCACTGACCATGTATTCTCCATCCTAGCACCTTAAGTATAGGACTCAATTTCACTCTCAATCAAGATGTACAAAAGTACTCCGGTCAGATAACAGCTCAAGGAACACCTATTCACCCAAGAAAAATGCAGCTGCACTCAATCAGATCACATTAAATGAACCCTTCAGCTTTCTCACACATCTTTTATCCCTATTTCATCTGATCACCCCCTTTACTTACTACTTCTCATTTATTCTACTTCCCTCTTTTTGCATTTCTTTCACAATTCTCCTTTCTACTCCTCTTCTCTCTGCATGCCTCTCGCACCTTTTCTGTCTTCTCCCCATGGTATCCTTTCTTGCAACTACTCTCACTTCTTCTGATGTCTTTATACCTCTCTATATAATGGCATTTATTTATTTATTTTAATTTATTTGAAGTTTGTTTTCCAGAATGGTCCATTGGGCTGAGAACAGCCCATTTTCAATGGAGTCCTGGGGAGAAAAGCTCCATAAAGACAACATAAGGATATTGTTATAGGTTTATGCTAGGCTAACTGCCTTTGTGGACCATTTTAAGTATAGCCAGTTATCCCCTGTGAGAATCAAACACTGCACCTTGTATCTGTAAGGTAAACACCTAAACCATTTTGCCAGCCTCTCAACCGATATCAGCTTATCTTTTTTTAACTTCTGTTTTATGCAATGGTAGGAAATAGCATATTTGTAAATATTCACTTATGGTCTTTATAACTTTTGTTTAAGCATTTTACTAAATTGTACCTTCAAATACCATGTTTTTTATCTGTACTTCTTTTTACTATATTACTATAACTTGTTTAAGCATAATAAAAGCAAGTTATAGTAATATCGTAAAAAGAAGTACAGGTAAAAAAAAACATGGTATTTGAAGGTACAATTTAGTAAAATGCTTAAACAAAAGTTATAAAGACCATAAGTGAATATTTACAAATATGCTGTTTCCTACCATTGCATAAAACAGAAGTTAAAAAATATAAGTTGATATTTACAAATATATTTTTCCGTTCTAAGGAAATATAACAATAGGGCAAAGGATACATAGGTTATAGGAGCTTAAGGAGAGATGAGCAGAGTGGGAAAAGTTTGTAGAAGAAGAGAGTAAAGAAGGAGGTGGGGAGGTAGATAATATGAAGTGGGGTGGAAAAGAAGAGATGGAGGGAGGGTAAGAAATGAGGTGAGTTACTGAGAGAGTTCATGTAGGATGGGAGCAGGAGTATTCCCAGAGGGATGTTTTGTGAGTGAAGCAAGGTTTTAAAGATAGAGAGGCTGCCAGTGGTTCGGTTAAGAGGTGGCATGGAGTTCCTGAGACGTCCTAAGGAGAAGGACAGTAGATGTGGGCAGGCTTGTGCAATTCAATTAGATTTTGGGTATTAGTCCTTAGGAGTCTGTTGGGTTGGTGCATTTTAAAGGTGGAGGCAAGGGAGGGGCAAAGAGAGGGGCTGAAGATGAGTTTGTGAGCATGGGTAATTTGAATGTAGGTAAGATAATTGGGTAGCTCAAGCCAATTTAGTTTATGAAGGGCAGTACAGTGATGGGTGGAGGGTCTATATCCTGTGGCAACTTGGAAATTTTGTTGTAGCAGGAAGAGAGTTTTGTCTTGAGACAAGATTGTAGGGATGAGATATGTGGTAGAGAGAACAAACTTGGTGGAGGGAGTGAGGGATTGATTGTGGTAGTAGAGCATACCTAGTTTCTGGTGTGTTTTTTGATATTTGTTTGTAGGTGGGTATCAAACTTAAGCTGATCATCAATGAGGACACCTAGAAGTTTTTCATTGGATGCTATTTCGAGAAGTATATTATTCTGACTGGTGATTGAGAATGAGTTTTTGTCAATGGAGGTGGTTTTAGAAGGGGTAAATATCATAAGTTTGGTTTTTGATGCATTGAGTGCTAGGTGGTTATCAAACATCCATTGTTCAGTGGCAGAGAAGGCATCTTGGGTTAGTTTTATGAGAGTAGAGGTGGAGATGGCAGAGCAGATAATTGTTGAACCGTCGGCATACTGGATAAGTTTTGCATTAGGGATGGAGTGGGGGAAGTCATTTATGAA
Organism: Protopterus annectens; assembly: GCF_019279795.1. Lineage (NCBI taxonomy): Eukaryota > Metazoa > Chordata > Ceratodontiformes > Protopteridae > Protopterus > Protopterus annectens. The sequence continues at coordinate 1,714,781,596 of NC_056737.1, forward strand.
AATGTTGAACAGTAAGGGCCCCAAAATGGAGTCCTGGGGTACACCTGTGGGAGTATTGAGGAGTGGGGAGTTAGCTTTTTTCCATTTGACTGCTTGTTGCCTATTACAGAGCTAGCTGGTAAACCAATTGATGGAGGAGATGAATAGATTTAGATTAGAGAGTTTAGTTAAGAGAAGGTTGTGAGAGATAGTATTGAATGCCTTTGCGAGATCTAAAAGGAGGGTAGACACAGTGCAGCTGGAGTCCTGGGCTTTGTTAATAGTCTCAAGGAAGGAGAGGAGAGCAGTGGTAGTGCTGTGGTCAGGCCTAAATCCATGTTGTGTGGGAGTTAGCAGGTGGTGGTCTATGAGATAGGGTAGGGGTTGTAGGTGGATACATTTTTCAAGAAGTTTAGAGATGGGGGATAAGATGACAATAGGTTGAAAATTGGGGATATTATTGTTGTTGCCACCTTTGTGAAGGGGAATAATAAAGGCCTTTTCCCAAAGTTGGGGTACATGGCCTTCTTGGATTGACCGATTTATTAGAATACAGATGGGGAAGTCAATGGCTTCTGCAGCTGTCTTTAAAAAGTAGGAAGGAATATTATCAGGGGCATTGGTGCATGGCTTCAAGTTCTGGAGAAGTTTATTTATAGTAGATATAGGAATGGGTTTCATAGAGAAGGGATGATGTAGGGATGTGGAAGTGCTTAAGGAGGAAGAGATAGGGGAATGTAAAGGAGCGGATGTAGGATTATTAGTGAAGGAAGATGTTAGCTTGCTTATGGAGTCAATGAAGAAAGAGTTAAATTGGGTGGCTAAGTCCATGTTGGAGGCATTTGGATCAGGCCAGGGGTTTTCCTTTATACCTGGGTTAAGTATGGTGGTGATACCGTCCCAGAACTTTTTAGTGTTAATCTTATGGTTATTTTGGAGTATGGAGAAGCAGGATTTATGGTCTGATGTAATACGTTTTTTAACTCTGTTCCAAAGTATTTTGTACTCATTAAGGTAGAGGGGAGTTTTATTTTTCTAGTGGCATTTCCAAGCTTGATCTCAGAGATGCATGACAACTAAGGTATCTGTGGTTAACCAAAGGACAGTGCTGCTTTTAATTATTTTTGTCTTCAAGGGGGCAATGGTGTCTAAAAGGTTTAAGAATGTTGTGTTAATGTAGATAACGGCATTTTCTAAGGAGAGAGTTTTTAGAGGGCTCCAGTTTATATGTTTTAGTGTGTTGGAGAAGGTATTGGGGTTGAAGTTTTTTAGGGAGCGTGTGGAAATATAGGTGTGAGACAGCTGTAAGGAGGAGGAAAGGCGATGAGCAAAACTGGGAAAGTGATCACTAAGAGAGTTAGGGAAGGTACCACTATTGAACATGTAATGTGAGTGAGAGACTAAAATCCAGTCAAGGGTGCTTCCAGAGGAGTAGTCCTTAGAAGGTCTGGTTGCGGTGTTGATTAGCCGAGAGAAGTTGTAGAGGTTTATGTTTAGGGGGTTTGTCGGAGACTGAATGTTAGCCCAGTTAATATTTACATCACCTAGGATTATAGTCTCATTGGTAATATTGGTGGAGAACCAGGACAGAATATCTTCGAGGATAGGGATATTTTCTCCAGGAGGGATTTAGAGGGAGGCTATACATATACGTTTATGTCTGTTTATCCGAAGTAGGGCCAGAATTAATTCAGCATTAGCGAATTGGGGGATGGATTTAGTGTAGGGAGTAACTGAGAGGGAGGATGAGTAGAGGAGAGCAACTCCACCACCTTTTTTATGAGTTCTTTGTGAGTATTGCTGTAGCATAAGCCATCTTTGTCATTATGGTAACATCTTATCCATAAAGCTCTGCTAAGCATAATTCTATTTTTCCATCCATACTAGGACATTGTAAACTGCTTCTTGAACTAAATGTTGTAACTCATTCTTGCATCTGTAAAAATGAATATATGTATATGTATATATATATATATATATATATATATATATATATATATATATATGGTTCCACTTCATATCATCGAATTTCATTTCATCGAATTTGAAAACATCCAGACCAAATCGTCGAAAACCCATATCATCAAATCTCAAATCATTGAAAACTAAAAAGCAACTAGAAATAACATCCCAGACACTATTTACTACATTTATGCAGGGGGGCAAGCCCCCCTGCACCCCCCATGTGGGGGGGTTCCACCCGCCATACCCCCCGTAATTAAATATACTAACTCCAAGGTCGCACTACAGTGGGGTTAGGAAATTACATTTTTCCCCCACTGTAGTGCAACCTTGGAGTTGGTATATTTATTTACGGGAGGTGTGCACGGGGGAAATGCAGTACTAACTCTGTGGAATGTTATTTCTAGTTGCTTTCTAGTTTTCAATGATTTGAGATTCGATGGGTTTTCGACGATTTGGTATCGATGTTTTGGGCTTCGATGAAATGAAATTCGATGATATGAAGTGGAACCATATATATATATATATATATATATATATATATATATATATATATAGATATATATAGAGATATATATATATGTGTGTGTGTGTGTGCGTGTGTGTGTATATATATATATATAAATATATATATATATATATATATATATATAGGTCTATGTCAGATGATCAACTTTTTGGAAACTTGAAAAAATATCAAAGAGACCATAAGATCGAGTTTACGAAAACCCAAACATCAAAAACAAAGACAAAAATCTACCTTTTTTATGTTTTTGCAGGGGGGAGAGCCCCCTGCACCCCCCACTCCCTTCAAATTATATATACCACCTCCAAGATCACACTACACTGAGGAAAAGGGTAAATTCCCTGATCCTCACTGTACCACGATCTCCAATCAAAAGCTTTGAGTTTTCAAAAACTCAATCATATGGTCTTGACCATGTGGAGTTTAGATTTCTGAAAACTCATTCAACTGATAGGGACCCATAAGACCTGCAGGTTGGTTTCAGTTCAGGCTGAGCTAACAGGCACCATTAAGGGACCCATATATATATATATATATATATATATATATATATATATATATATATATATATAGATATAGATATAGATATATATATATATATATATATATATAGATATAGATATATATATATATATATATATATATATATATATATATATCATATTAAGATGTTAGTATCTTTGGGGGGGGGGGATTCTATGATTGCTGCTAGCTTGCAGTCATCTACAAACTTGGTAAGCCAGAAGCCCTTGACATTGGCCTTGGCTTCCGAAAAATAGATGCCAAAGAGCAGCTGACCCAGCGCAGAGCCCTGGGGTATTCCACTGGTGACCGGCCTCTTTGTGAAGGTATTTGCTTCAGTCCTAACATCCTGAATCATGTCTGTGAGCCAAATGGCTATCCAACAAGGATATAAGGGCTAATGCCTAATGTCATAAGTTTGTTTATAAAGCCTGAGTGTGGCACTGTATCAAATGTCTTAACTAGGTCAAGGAAGCAGTATACATCATTTTGCCATCATCCATTGCCTTGGTGACCTTCTCAAAGAAATCCACCAGGTTCAGTAGATATGACCTTCCTTTGACAAAACCAAACTGGGTTGGGTCCAATGTCTGAAAAATTCTTATGCCATTCTTAATCATTTCCATGATTATTCTTTTCATGGCTTTGCATATGAGACTAGTCAGACTAATGGGTATGTAGTGTCCAGGATCCATTAATGGTCTGCCCTTGTGCAGTCTTCCATTTACATAGCACAAAGTCTGTGCATTGGCTATGGTTGAATAGTGACATCAGTGGCCCTGATCAGTCATATTTCAGGCTATTTAGGAGGCATCCTGGGATATTATCACAGACCACTGAAGCTCTATTTTTGGCCTTAAAGAGCTTATTTAAGACCTGCTCCCTACTGGTAGTTGGAGGGATTGTGTTAGATGGTATTTCCTAGAGGGAGGCTGGGGCTGACAGAGAGGTAAAGTTAGAGATGAATTTTTCAACCAGATGATTTGCTGTTATCTCCCGGTTCCATGAATGTGGCTCCATTTACCAACAGTTTGGCACATTGCTGTTTGCTACCTTTGAGGTGTTGGGCATAGCTAAAGAAGGCTTTATGGTTGCCCTTGGCCTGGGATGCTAACTTTACCTCAAAATTTCTTTGTTTGACTTGTTTAGTCCTCTTTGTTGTTCAGTTTTGTGAGGGAATTTATTTTTTTTAATCTTTTTGTTTGGTGTTAAACTTCCTAATTTTAGTTATGTTTTTTATAGGTTCATAGGTAAGTGTTAGGTTAGCTGCCCTTGCTGGCCATTTTAAACCTAGCCAGTTTCCCTTTTCATGATCAAAATAATCTCTCCCATTTGGTTATAGACTGGCCTTACCCATCCCATTGTCAGTAATTATATATCACCCTAATGAGTGTAACTATAATCATACTGCAGACAATTTGAGGAGACCCACGCATGGAATAAAACATTTAGGAGCTGCCTCTGTCCATACAGAGGCAGACCTGGAGCAAATGTTCTGTTTCCCATCCATAGATCTAAGTTCCACTTGAATATGGCCAGGAATGAACTTTGTTTTATGTGGATGAGGACTCTGTTCCACAGCAGCAGTATCCCCTGTGAGATATACCTGTCCTTCCAAACTGTTCTGTTGATGTTGTAGAAGAGGTTTAGATCCCTAGACTGAGTATTTCTCATGCCATTTGACTTGCTGATGTGCAGAAAAAAACATCAGTAATGGGTCTGAGGATACCTTGTATGCCAGACAAAGGTCACCACTTAGTAGTCCATAGGATACAGATTACAGTGACAGGGCTTTGAGTCGGTCCATATAACACATGCTGTTTAGGCCTTGTATCCTTTTAGTAAGTTATCTATCTGGGTGTTCCAGTTGTTGCATGTGTCTGGACAGATACCTGTAAAAGGAGGCATTATATTCAATGATTGGCCTAATAAGGGTTAAGTAAAGAGAAAGAGAGAGAGAGAGGGAGGGAGATACCAAACAGTTGGCATAATGGTTAAGGTTTTCATCTCCTAAGCACAAAGTATAAGGTTCATTCCTGACCTCTGGCCAATGCCTGTTTGGAATTAGCATGTTCTTCCTTTTTTCTGTGGGTTCTTCCCACCTCTAAAAAACATGCTGAGTGTTTCCATCTCAAACTCATCCAAAAATGGAACCATGGAGAGCAGCACAGACTCTACATGGAGAAGAACTGTACAGATCAATTGCTTTGGATATATTCTGTGGTGTGTAGTATCCACAAGACAGGAGAACATCGATCATAGGCTGCTTGCCATTGGAGGGTTAGCCAATTAGTGTAAAATATTGTGTCAGGTGTAGTATATGACAAAAGAAAGCCAAAGAAGCCGAAAAGTAAGGTGCACAAAACAGTAATGCGACCAGTACTACTATATGATACAGAAGTCTAGACAGTGACGACAGAGCAGTTGAGGAAGCTATAAATGATGGAGATGAAGTGCCTGAGATGGGTAGTAAGATGCACATTGTGGGACAGTTAAAGAAATGAGGACACAAGAGCAGAATTCAAAGTAGCTCAAATTGCACAAAAGGTCAAAAAGAACACATTACAGTAGTTCAAACATATGTGCAGAAAAGAAGATGACAATCTGGTGAAAAAGATTTGGGACAGAAAGGAAGAAGGAAAGAGGAAACGTGGGTGTCCAGCAAAGAAGTGGATGGATTGTGTGAGAGAAGACCAGCAACATTCAGAATGAGTGTCAAAGAAGGTAGGAGAGTGTCATTGAATAGAGAGAGATGGCAACAGCTCACACAACACCCCAAACCCATGTAGCAAATAGGGAAAAGCGGGTTGAAGGTGATGATAAGGGGGGGTAATGACATTTATAGTTGTAGAAACAATCTCTGTTTATAAACTGTGCAATATAGAAGGACGTTCTAATAACAATAGACACATGTTCTTCAAAAGTTAGGTCACTGTTTACATGAGTTCCCATATACTGTACAACTGGGTCAACTCTTAGGGGCATATTGACAGTTTGGTAGTTCCCTGGGGTAGATGACTTCCCAAAGGATACAATGATGCATTTTGGCATGCAGTTTCAGTCCATGATTTTGGTACCAGTTATTTATTTGGGACAAACCTTCCTATGTCACAAGTGATAATTCAATAAAGGTGTTTTGAAAAAAAAAACTTCCTGCAGGATGGCTAAGTCATATGGGGATTCAATGACTGCTCCTAGCTTGAAATCATCTACAAACTTTGTCAGCCAGAGGCCTTTTATACTGGCTTTTACTTCAGAAAAGTAAATGCTAAACAAGAGAGGTCCCAGCACAAAACCCTAGGGGACTCCACTGGCGAATGGTCTCTTTGCAGGGGTAACTTTTCCTATTTTGATTATCTGTATCCTATCTGTGAGCCAGTCGTCAATCCAGCAGGTGACATGGGGGTTTATTTCCAGTTTATTTCGTTTTTCTACTGTGCTTTTCTTTTTTTTTTGAATAATCTGTTTAATTTTGGATTCCACCAGTGTGATTTGTTTCTTGAGTTAGTTTTGGACTTACTTCTGGTATGCACAGTAACCTCTATGCAGTCATTGACATGTTTGTACAGACTTCTGTCAATAATTCCACACAGGCTGCTATATTATCTGCGCTTGGAGGGTGTTGAAATTTTGACGGGTTATCACTTAATAAAAGGCAGTTTGCCTTGGAGTCATTTTTAATTGTTACAGGGTTTGTTGGGGTTACAGAACTGATTTTTATTTCAAAGGAGGCTGCTTTGTGGTCTAACCTTACCAGAGGTGATATGGCATGGGGGGGGGGGGGCTACAGCATTCTCCCATATTTGTGAGTACCATGTCCAATATGTTTGTACCTAGTAGGTGTATGCACTAACTAGTCCAGAGTGTTTGGGTGTAAAAGTCTGGGAATCTCTGCACCTGTAAATTTGGTGTTGTGTAGGATTCCAAGTTTATAGAGGGCTAATTAAAGTCCCTCATGAGTATGGTATTTGGTTGAATGGTGAGTGACTCCAATAGGTCTAAGTATGAGCTATGGCTTTCATGGAATATAGAGGATGACCTATAGTTTACTAGGATATGGTATGGGACTTGGTCTGTGTTAATCAGGATGTGGAGGAACTCCAGTGCTTTATCATATTTAACCAACCTAGATATATGCTTGTTATTGATGTAGATCAGGACATCTCCACCTTTAGTCCCTGTCAGTGCAGTTGCTGATCAAAATGTGTGGAAGGCACTGAAGCACTGCACTGCTGGGGTACTCTTCTGTGGCTTTAAACCATGTCTGGGTAACTGCACAGATGTCCACATTTTCCTAAGTGAGGAGAGCTTGGAAGGTATGGAGTTTCTTGTTTAGACATATCTATGTCATAGAATACAAATTACTTTTTAGTTATTTATTAGGTTTTTATATAGTCACAATTTGCTTCAAGGCTTGTTTGCATTTAATCATGAGTTACTATATGACACCATCTTCAAACACAATTTAACTTTTTATGTAACTGATTAAAATTCAAACACCTGTGCAGAGAAGGAGTTTAAGCAGAAAATGTTTAATCTTGTACTGGTCATGAGAAAAACAAATCTTATATGAACAGTCTTTAGCATTTAGATGCTGTGACATGACAAATTATTATAAACATTGTAATACTTTAGAATTTTAAGACTGCTCTGTTGTTATGATTGATTTTCTCTGACTTTTGTGTTTTAAGGACTTTTAATACATTTTTTAATTAAAGGAACTATACTTTATAAAGTACAATAAAGGTGCATGTGTAAATATGTTATATATTCATTTATTATTGATAAGGTTTATGTAAAACCTAAAATGACATTTGGTTAAAGACAGTATAATTGTAAACAAAAGCAAAATATTTTGCACCAATCGTGAATATAAATTTGTGGTGAGGTTAGTTTTCACTGTTTGCAAACCACTTTTGTTTTGTTTTTTTGTGAAGAAAGACATGGTTTCTTGAATACTGTCTTGGTATTACAAATTAGCTTAGTGACAGATTTGGCTTAGCATGGTCTAACACAGGCCTTGCCTATTGATTTCACAGCACTTTTCCTTTTTTTGGGTGGGATGGGGAGAGAGGCTTTGACTCTTGCCTCTCCTCTGTTAGACTATTTCTTCAAAGGAAGAGTGATGGTGGGAATCACACATATTTAAAAAAAATTCCAGAGCATGCTTGCAATGTTTGATTTGGAGAATACCCTTGCATAGTGGGTTACATCTGTCAAGTTAAAATATACTAAACAATCCCTGTGAAATTGTTAGGCAAGGTTAAGAAGAAATAATGTGGCTTACCAAAAGCTGCATTATAAGATGACCTTCTGCTAGCCCTGCTTAACCAAATGCCATTTGACTAAATGCAAAATAAGTAATGACCAAAACAATATATTTATTCTGTGATCCACTACAGATTTTGAAGAGTTTATGGCAGTTTGTTAGGAGAACAGTATTCAAACCTTTTTGATATAGCTGTCTTTTCTCTTGTGACTCTTGGTCAGCTCTAGTCATCCAAAATCCATTTTGTATTTCAGCTTTTGACAAACCACAACGCAGCTTGTAATAATTGCACCAGTAGAAGCTTTTGTCTATCCGTTTATTTTAAAAAGAAGTTGGCAAACAAATCCTCGCACTAAATAAATGTTAATCAAAAAAGACGCTTTAATAGAAAAACATGCCTAAGTATTGTTCTGTATAACATTTTTGTACCTTAGTGTACTGCTGTTATCCATATAGTGTTAGTCAGAAAGTTATTGCTTAGTACTCTGTGTACCAGCATTCACTGTTAGTAGTCCACTGAACAGTGTCCTCATTCATTTTCATTGTTTTAATTAGGGTTTATGGGCTGGATATTTTGCCACCTCCCCATTTTACATGCACACAGACACACTTCCTCTTTTTTTTTAAACTGTGTAGGAGCACAGATCCCTAATAAAACACCAGTTGTGTTTGTTACTGCAAACAAGCTGACAAGCAGTATTCTTATTTATTTTTTATTATGGTTGCATACTTTTATATGGCATTCATTTGATATTTTACATCAACATAGACTTTCCCTCCCCAAATATACGGCCCATTTCTACCTAGTCTCCTTTTTTGGTATTACCAGATCACTTTCTTCAGTTTTTTTTTTCCTTTCATTACTCCTTGCAAATGTTTAATAACAGTATATTCTACAAAGATGCTGTATTATATTGCATCTTCTGATTTTGGAAGATGTGCGTTCCTTCAGCACATCCATTATTATTGCTTCTTATGTCCCTTTACTTGCTTAACATTTGCTGGGTCATATTTTCTCTGGTTAGAATTGTTAGGTTAATCCTATGTATCCACAAAATCAAGTGTTTTTTTCTTTGGATGTTTTTTTTGGTTAGTAGTACAGTGCATTTTGACTGAATATCTGTATTCTTTGATTTGCCATTTTTGCAGTGTGCATATGGCCAGTTCATTTTTGTTTTTGGCAGTTAGAAGTTTTGATTGTATTTTTGTCAATTTTTTGTTGTTATTTTTATGTATTTTTGACTGTAGAGGTCTGGGGTTTGTTTTGTTTGCCCGTTTCTTAGATGCTGTACATGTTTCTATCAAGTTAATTTGTTTTTAAGATTTTAGGGTGGATTCAGTAAAGCCTACACAGCTCACTAAAACCATGTGTCCAACATGGCATGACGGACACATGGTAGTGCACTGATGTGTATACAGTAAGCAGCTCTACACGATGTGTATAGCTGTGCAAACCAGGTAAACATTGTGGCATGGAAATTGCAGCATAAGCAGCTGAGCTGTATGCAAATCACCCAATCCAAGATGGAGGAGCTATTCAAAAAGCTATAAAGCAATTGTGTACACTCAGTGTAAGTTTTGGCCTCAAATTCCAAAACCTATTGGAATACAGCCACAGAAACTACTCTACACAGAAAGAATGTTAGGGGCTGCTGCTGCTCTTCTGCATGTGTATGTGCAACAGGCTCAACTCTATACTGCTACTGTTGTTAATAGACCTCGGCCAAGAAGGAGAAGGGTGTTTAGACCCCGTTTAACTTTTCATGGTCTGCATGAGGCGGAAATAGTAGAGTGCTTCAGGGTGGATGGAGTCATACTACAGGAACTCTGCAACCTCTGTTGTCCTCAACTGAAAGCAAGGGCAAATTGAGGGGAACCAATAACTGTGGAGACTAAGGTATGTGTAGCACTTAGAATTTTAGCTACAGAAACTTTCCAGAGACCAACGGGGACATGCTGGGGGTGCCACAGGCGTCAGCATCCAGGATACTTCATCAATTCCTGAATGCTATGTTACAGCATGCAAATGATGTACATTATTCCCATGCTGTCAATGACAAAGCTACAACTATGCAGGATTTCTACCCCATAACACACTTTCCTGAAATCCTGGGTGCCATAGACTGCATGCAAAATGAGATCAAAGCACCACCCAGGGAACAGAAAAGTGTGTACATAAACAGAAAGGGCTTCCACTCCAATAACTGCCAGGTTGTGTGTAATGCTAAGGGAATTATCCTGAATGTGTGTGCTGGCAACACCAGCATTTATCATGACACCCATATCTGGCACAACTCTTAGCCCTACCAGACTTTTTCTGGGGGGGGGGGGGGTATCCCACAAGGTCATTTACTGAGTGATGCAGGTTATGCACTTGAACCATGGCTGATGACTCCTACCAGAAATGCACACCCACCCACCGAAGAACACTATAATGAGGCACACTCTCAAACAAGAAATATCATAGAGCATGTGTTTGGCCTGCAGAAGTCACAGTTCTGGGGCCTAGATACATCAGCGGGAGCCCTGCAGTATGATCCCAGTAGTTGTGCTGACATTTTCAGTATCTTTGTTATCCTTCACAATATTATCCTGAGAAAACAACTTTAACAGAAACACCAAGAGGTAAGGGCACATATCCCCCCATCACTGGAAAGGTCACCACAGCCATACGCTGGTGAGGTCTGAGAGGGGGATCCACCATCAGCTGTGGGTGTAGGCAGACATTCGTATGTGCACAATATCCCCCCCCCCCCCAGCCAAGAGGCAATGGATAGTACATATGCTGACTAAGGGAACAACTTTCATCCTATGCACATACATACATACAGTAAAATTGATGCAAAGCAACACTCACAGCCACTACATACCCATGTAACGGATGTGTACTGCTAGCATCAGACAGAGTCATACATAAATTAAAACACTTGTAACTGCAGGACTATCAAGGTAAATGTTGAACCTGGAACAGGAAAATAAATGGTTAACACAAATGAATGGCTGATCCTGCATACTGTTACTTGCTAATGTACCTAAGTAGAAGATGGGTAAGATTTACTGCAATAACTTCAATATTTGACAGGACTGACTTATGTTAAGAGATGTCTGCTCTTTATCAACTAATAGGCTTCATGCATCAAAGATATAACACAATACAAAAACCTGTGAGAAAGCAGTACAATGTTCAAAAGAGCATCACAAGCACTATTATGCACTCAGTCAGCTATACACCCTGTGCATCAGAAAAAAAGGACTTGTGTATCCCTGAATCCAAAATATAGAAACAAGGATATAGCACAGTTATCATTTGCACATGGTGTTGTTTGGGAGGACAGGAGGTCAAGGATGACACAAAAGGTAGTGAGTGCATGTGAGTAACAACGACAGGCAGTCAGAAATTTAGATAATTATTAAACAGATAATAAGACAGAATAAGCTGCAAACCCCATGAATGACCCATGTACCTGTAATGTGTGTGTGTGTATCTGTATGGGCACTCAAGGTGAAATGTGTGTGTGCATGTCTGCAAGAACACAGCCAAGCTCTGTGCAAGCTCTACATCCTGGTATGTTGGACAGGTGTGAGCTGTGTCTGGTGGAGTTAACAGTTCATTGTCATTGTCCCCGACAGAGAGAACTAGCTCTGCCAGGAGTTACACTTGTACATCCATGCCCATGGTCAGATGTGCTGGTGCTATCTGAACATGATTGATGTCTGCTGTTCGAGGTCTCTTCACGAGTACGCCCAGGACCATGACCCCATGGCCTACCACATCTGGGTGTGGACACATCAACCACTGATGTAGCAGTGGAAGCATTGTGTCTACGGGAGCATGATCAGGCGCAGCCAAGTTGGCTAACATCAGATGATGTTTTTGGCCTACATCCCAGTAGATGCTGCCCTCCTCCCAGAAGATGTTCCATAACAGATACTGCCCATTCCATCACGTCATTCATCTGATTCATTGAATTGGCCACACAGAGGCAGTCATGAACATCAGACTTTGCCCCATCTACAACCCTAAGCATGTCCTCAGAAGCCCTAGTGGAACATGCCTGTCCCTCCATGATGGCCCTAAACATACTTCAAGTGGTACATAATGACACACCAGGATCAGGTGGAGAGTCGACAGCAGGCCTCCTCTGAGCACCCCTAACTACCCTTCTGCTTGGCACCTCACCCACACTTTGGCTATGGCCAGAATCAACCGGCACTGAAGATGCAGAAACCAAACTACCCTGATCAAGTGTCTCACCCTTCATCTGTCCAATATCTGAGGGCTGTGTGGAATAGGTATGCATAGGCATACTGATTGTGCCTGACGGAAATCCATGGCATGGCTGAATGTCAACCTCAGTGTCAGATTCAACATCTGCACCCCCAGACTTTGCCTTTGTTTGGCCACTGTCATCATCAGAGGCTACTGATACGCCAAAATCAGGTGGTAAGAGTCCTACACTTCCACTGTCAGGATCACTTGTGATAATAAGCAACAAACACAGGAGTATTAAAACAATTTATATGATAACAAACACTGGTCCCACTATCACAGATAGTACAGCAATACAGATACACATTACATCCACCTCAGACATACAGATAAATTCATATATCTGATGAATGGTCATCAATAAGCCAAAAATATTTTTTGCTTATCATGTGCAGATGACGCCACACTTTGTAGGGAGGATGGTCCTGGAAGAAATGAAGCAAGAGAACATGAGCAATTAACCATCACAATGGGACTAACACAGGGGTACAGTGAGTACACAATTTGCCTATATGTCAGGTAAGATTACCTTTAACTGAAACTTGGATGACACTTCCACTCACAGCCCATGTGTAATAAACAGCTGTGTTGCATATGTCTATTAAGTTATTGATAGGTACAGTAAAAAAGTCCCTCCATGAAGTATTACTCAGATTTATATATTTCACTATACAAGCAAATCTAGAACTTGCCATATGTAAGCTTACCTGGAAGCTGCTCTTGGGACACAGCTGTCCTCCCAGGCGCATCAGCACTGACATCAAACACATGCTGGTGTGCAGTTTCCAATGAGCTGTGTAGATCTCTGACAATGGACAGGAACTCTTCATTTGGTGTCAGTGGTGGCTCAGTAGCAGCTCCCCACCCCCCGTAGCCACTGGCAACTGCAGCTACTGTCCTCCAGACTGATGAAATCATATCAGTGGCCTGATGGCATACCTGATCATAAGTCCTGGTTTGACCCTCAGCTGCACTGACATCATTCAGTAACTGGTTCCAAATCAGCATTCTGGCAACCATATCCACAAGTCCTCTCTCAAGCAGAAAGGCACCATGGCACCTGAACATCTGCATAATTTTCTGAGTCACTGAAAGGAGGTTTACAAGGATATGTACACTTGGGTGCCATAATCATATATGACATAAAACAGAGAAGGATGGATACAACACATAAATATCACCTAACTAAACTCATGCTTACTTACACATTGTCAACATTAAACACTGCAAACACACATTTCAGTTATTAAAACTGAAGGTTATGTGGTCGTCCTACCTCACCCTCACACACAAACCAATGTTTGCCCAAACAAAGGAATATAACTTTAATAATGTATTATTTTTCCCCACTGGAATATCATGATGTCTACACATTTTCAAGAGAAAAACACTTTAAACACACTTTTGTTCCTTCAGCACACAAATGGCAGGTGGCTACCCACCTCCAAAACAACAAACAACTGAAGATTTGTACAAACCAAGGAATAGCACATAATTAAATTGGTATATATGCTTTCCACACAGTTATCAAAACGTGTACACATTGACAACAGAAAACTTAATCTATGATTGGCAGTCACCTTTCACTATGCCCACCACTCCCCTCGAGGTGGCCCTGGGCCACCTCTGAAGCATAACACCTGTGTCAGTGACACATATATTACATTTCTCTGCAATAACATAAAGATTATAAAATGCAATTTTAACAATAACATTTGTGATGAAAGTTAATAACCTGTCTATCTGAGAAATGTAAATGCCTGCCAAAAAATGCCTATGCCAACAATGAAGTATAAGAAGTGCATAGAGATAAAAGTTACATTTTCTATTGGATTTATAAATTGCTTTGTAAAATTTACAAAATGTAGAATGTAGTTCAATAATACAAGCTACCTTAGCAAAATGAGAAGTTTTCTCTGCAGATAAATCACTTTCAAAGGAATAACAATCTTCTGTTTTGTCCAAATACACGTGTCCTCACTTTCAAGTTCCCTAGATACAAACTTACCTTTTTATAGAGTAGATTCAGACCTCTGAACATAGTGAAGATGCAAATAAGGTGTGAACTCAGTAGAAATGCTGAATGCCAAACTTTTGACTTCATGTAGCAAATTTAAACATAGTGTAGGCTCTATACCTTTGTTAGTTGCTAATGGATTGCAACTGTGAATGATTAGTGGGAGAGAGAAGGAAGACACAACAGAAATTCAAACTACTTTCCCTGCTGTGGGTGTGTCACTCAGGATATGCATACACAGTGGCGGCTTGTGCTATTGGACTGCAAGACTGCAGCCCCCCCCAAGCAAAATAAAAACAAAAGTAAAGAATTAAAATAATAAAAAGAACAAAATGAAATAAAAAAAACGTGAATCTCGGATTTCCGCGCATTGGTGATTGGCGCATTCCTGGAACCCATGCATGCACGCAGGAATCTAGACTGCTGGCGAACCAGTCCTGATTAGGAAGACAGCATTCTGCACTCAGTGTGCCAGAAGTCTATGCAGTTAGAACTGCATAGACTGGGAGGGGATTGGACTGCAAGGTCTGCAGGCTGGAGCCTGCTCTTGTGAGAAGGAATGGACTTTGTGTGTGTATGTGTGTGTGTGTGTGTGTGTGTGTGTGTGTGTGTGAGAGAGAGTCCTCAGGGGGAGTGCATTTTAGCTTTCTCTGTTTCTGTGGAAGATGCCGCATTTAATTGGACTTTTTGTCAGTCATCTTCCTGCTTCAGTTGTTCTGGATATGGCCTCCACTGTGACACCCTTTCAGTATGCAGCCAATGGATTACTTTGCAGGAATGCAGGCAGGAAATGACTGGGTTAGCAATGTAAAACTACTGTTAATCCAAAATAATAAGGATATGAAAGGAACAGAACACATGGAAAGGGCACTTACATTGTCATGGATATAAAAATTATCAGATGAACCTTGAGGTATTCAGTCTTCCTTGTTCTGTAGGAGATATATATATGGTACACTGCATGGAAATGTTTGGACTTCTGTAGATCTGACAGAAAAAAGTAATTTATCCAAAAGACAAATTCTGTTAAGTACAGATGTTTCATTAAGGACATATGTCCTCCTAAAGAGTGGTATACAACTTTTTAAAAACCAGAAGCGCGTAGCACTGTAAGCGATGTCAGAAACAAAATGGCATATAAAAACAAAGAAACCAGTTTTATTAGCGCTTTCGGTGGGATCAGTGTCTCACCTTCTTCAGACCGGTGGTATACAGATCATGAGTTTGTCTTATTTCATCTGCTTATTTGAGAATGTTGGATTCATTGCAACAAAACTGGAAGACATTTGGTTTACATTACACTTGTTCATACAGTGCAGCAGACTTATGTTTTGCATATAAAGGCAGAAGGGCTGACACTTTAATTCATGTTTTACATTTTGTCACTTCTTATACTACTATTCTGTGAATCATTTTTAATTATATCATTGCTTTCTATGTACCACACTAATATTATTTTTATAGGCTTATCATACATCTTTGCATATAAAAATAATACAGTTATATTGAATCATTTTCTTCATGCTTTTCAGACACTTTGAAATACAACATTCTCGACCACGGAGATAAAAACATAATCCCTCTCTGACACCATAACTATCAGAGAATGCCCAAGTCATGTTTTAATTTTGTGTTTTATATTTATAATTTATAACATTTTAGAGAGCTAAATTATATTAGAATATAACCATTATATATTTTAAGGCTTTGTCACTAAACATACAATTTGTAGCCAAACAAAATGAAAGAGACATGGTTTCTTTTACCTGAAGTTCTCCTTCAGTTATACTGAGAAGCTGAAGCAGATCATCTTTGGAGAGCTCTAGTTGTTTTTCCTTTGGTCTTGTGTTTGATGATGATTTTTGGTGTTGTTTCACAGTGCCTGATACCACTGTATCCCCATCTTTGTGTCTGTTTGAACTGTGCCCTAGTAGCTAGAAATAAGTCAGAAATATACCTGGTGGCTAGACTCAAACCCTATACCTTGATGGTAGGTAGCAAGAGCTTGAATTCCCTACCCACCACTGCTTGTGAAATCCTTTCCTCATATTTTTGTTCTGTTTCTCATAACATCTGTGGTTTTCTGGATTTTGAATTCACTAAATAATGACAAGCATTTGACTTTCAGACTTCATATTCTTCAGAAGGTACATGGTAACACAAAACCTTTTATTCTAGCAATTTTTCTGTTTATAAGATCAATATTTGAAATGTGTCCCTATTTTTGGGGCTGTATTCCTCCATTATTGGCTTTGTCCGGGTTTTTTTGTGCTAACAGGTTGAGAGCTATAGTGAGAACTGAATTCACTGAATATGTTTGGGAGCTGTATTCCCCCATTATTGGCTTTGTCTAGGTGTTTTATGCTAAGAAGTTGAGAGCTATGGTGAGAACTGAATTCACTAAATGATAGCCATTTAAGTTTCAGTCTACCTGTCTTTCAAGAAGCAGCTGATATGACATAATAGTATGTTTCTCTGACTGTAGTGCACAGGGTCCTGGGTTCAAAACTTGGCAGTGAGGTGCATGGTGGTAACACAGCATTTTATTCTAGCAACTTTCCAAGATTATACAAGCAATGTTTAAAATGTGTCCCTAGTTTTTGGGCTTATGTCCCCCCCCCCCCAATAAATGTTGGCTTTTTCCAGATTTCTTATGCTTCAAAGTTGAGAGATACAGTTGAGTGTTGAGTGCATTTTATAAGGAGCTGAGAGCTTGAAGAGAAGTTTAGTGCTGCTTATGCTATGTCTGTTTGTATTGTTAATAGCACAACAGGTAATGTACTTGCTTTTGATGCAGAAGGCTGTGAGTTCTACTCCAACAGTATATAGATGCATTACTGATGCTGCACTATGTTGTACTTTTAAAGGGGATGGATGCTGCAGTCCTGAGAATGTTCTCTTTGGCAGAGATACCTAGTAATGATGAACCTGTTATCAGTTTGCCATCCATTCCCTATTACAATATTACTAGCTTATCATTTGTTTAATGTAACATAGGCAATTTATTCCTCAATGGCAACAGGCACTTTATTTGTAGATGAAATAATGAAATATAAAGTTGTTTGCTAGCAGCAACCTCTTTATTAGTCACAGATCTCTTTAATGTGGAATTATTTAGATGAGTTTTACTTCTCCAGAGATTGTGCATATTTACTGATACTGGTGGATTGTAGACATTTAAGTAGACTTTTTTGTCATTATTGGTGCATGCATTTGATTTCATTGTTTACTGGTAAATGTTCAAAACAATAAATTTAAAACACAGTCTAACAGCTGTACTGTATTATACAAGGAATATAATTTAATAAAATCAGGAAGGTGTATCAAAGAACACATGTATGTTTCCTGTGCAAGGGGCCTATGATTTGAAAACAGCCCAAAGTTAATCTTTATCTGCCACTGGCCAGATGTAGTTTCTTTGAATGTGGGTTTCAATGCTGTTTCAATTAATGTGAGTTTCAAGGGTAGAGAAGTTTTAATGCTAAGTCTCTTTTCATTTTGAGACTGCATTGCTTTGTTTAGCAGATGTCTATTAGTTTTTGTGTTGTAAAATGTAAAATAAAACTTTTAAATGAAATCCAAAACATTGTAGAAGTAAAGCAGTATGCACATTACAGTGTTTGTGGTAAATGGGGCGAAATAGCCAAGTAATGGGACATTGGAATAGCTGCAGAGGGAGGCTCCATTCAACCGTGATTTTGTGAGGGGGAAGGGCGGCAAACTCAGACAGCCCCAGCTGAACTATACCTTTTAACTGTCCAGATTTTTGCAGAATGAATATATTTTTGCTTCTTAGTTTTGGTTTACTCCTCATAAAATTTGTGGTTTTCTGGCAAATCATTTAGGAATGAGTTTCAGACTTCATACTCTTCAGAAAAATGCATGCGAAAGCAAGACCGTTGTTCTGTCAACTGTCTAAGTTTATACAAGAGCATTCTTTAGCACTGTTTGTATGTTCCCCCAATATATTTTACCTTGTCCATTTCCTGCATTAAGAGGATGAGAGGTATGTGCAAATAAATCGCTTTATAGAATTAGATATATCCAAATCTCTCAACTCTCCCAAATTTTGGCTCAAAATGTTGCTCTCCCACTAATAATCCCGCCACAAAATTGCACATTTGGAAGAAAATGTGGAAGGTTTATAATTAATAAATAACTGTAATGATCAGAGTTATAGATTACTTTTAATTTCAGAAATGCATGTAGATTCTCTTATTTTGTCAGCTGCTCAAGTTAACAGTACTAATATTAAAAAATGTGTCCCTTCTTTGACAGGTTCTCAGCTGTATTGTGTGGCTATTTTATATTTTTGCATCACATCTTTGGACCATTTTTCATAAAATTGTGGTTTTCTGTCAAATTAGTGGCAAATGGGTAAAGACTGAAGTAAGAAAAAAGTTTATAAGAGCAATATTTAAAAATTGCCCTTATTTTGGGGGCTTTCTTTGTCCCACTTATGATAATGGCTTTGTCCAGATTTCTTGCTCTGAGGCTGAAAGGTATGACATATGTGTCATGCCATCACTGTCAGCCAGAGACATTTCAAATTGTGACATACTTGTCGCACCCCACTCCCCCCATGTAGTGACTCTGGATGTGTCCAAGCAAGGAAAGGAGCAGCTATGCAGTGTAAGTGTGCAGAGTATTCCCCCATCCAAGGTAGACACAAGTACTACAGTGGCTTTTCATCTGTCCTTAATTTTGCAGGATGTTCTGGTTTTCTGTCATATTTTTATACTGTTGATTTATGCTTCTTCTTATTCAGAAAATGGATGTCATTGCAGTGCCTGTTGCTCTGTGTTTAACTAGCAATGCTTTAATGAACATCAGGTAAGCTTGTCTGAGACTGTAAGATGCAAGTAAGCTTTAATAAGCATACTGTTAAAGAATTACCAACACTGAAAGCCTTTTTGTTGTTGCCATGCAGAGAGTATTTACATAGCTAGATAGCGTATAAGCCTTAGTTATTGAAATGCATATGATAGTTTTTGTAATAAAGGACAGGATTACAGTATTTTCAGAAGGTCATTACATTTGTTGGAGATTTGCAGTCATCTTTGCAGGCTTTACTTGTAAACTAAACAGAATGCCAATTTATCGTGTGTGGTGCATAACCTGTGCAGTAATGCTTTAAGCAATTATTTTGAGCTTGTTTCTTGTTTGCTGTTCATTTTTTACTTTGATCATGTTTTCCCCATGAAATAAGTAGATAGTTGTCAGGCAGCAGGTCTTTTTTGGATAAGAAACATTTTTACAGGGGGGGGTGGTATCACAGAGATTGCTACTTTCAGCATGTTACTTGGTAGTTTTATAAAGCTGAATATAAATTAGAATTAGAACTGCAGTGCAAGGAGAAGTGGTTTGAGTTGAGTGCTGCTTGTTTTTTATACTTGATTTTGACTGGCATTCCAGTAATGTATTTAAAAAGTATTTTTTTTTTATGCTTCGCAACCTTTTAGTTTCCATCTAGCTATTAAGTAAGCTGTCATGTAGCCAATGCATTGAAATATTTCTTTTTTTCTACACTTCATTTTGTCTTGATTGGACTCTCATAATGATGGTTTGGCAGTGGCATCCAGGGCAGTATATTTTATTAAAATCCCAGTTTTTTTTCAGTTTTAGCATAGCCACACCCCTTTCTAGTTGGCCACACCCCATCCCATTGGCCCCACCCATTCCGCTGTCTCCTGCAGCCCCCCTTTGATTTGAAGTCACCAGCCGCCACTGTGCATCCAAAGTGTAGAAGTAACTTTAGCAAGCTTTTAAATGAAGCTAAAGCAACACACATTTCTCATTTATGTTCAATAGTAGACAAAAACTCTCCTGTTTGTGCTGATACATATTTTTCACTATCATGTATTTGCTATCATAAAGTTAAATGATAATGATCCAAAATGCACCATAGAATGCCATGTCTGAGATTACAACAGATATAATGGAATAATGAACACAATACAAAGGGAAGGCAGAGCTGCATTTGTGCAGTCATAAATAGTTTTGTGATCACTCATTGACCTGAATATCTAAGCAACATGTGTACAACCAACTGAGAATGTACAAGTGTATGTCCTGTTAATACTGTAGAAGAAATAGGAATTGCTTGTATGCATATGATTTGCTCTCTTGCTGCAAAGTTGTGTCTGGGGCAAGGTGAGATAGCACTTTATCACTGTGTTTTGTAGCTTTAATAGTATGATAATTGAAATGCAGAGCTGTGTAAAATATTTCACATGTATTAAGTGTTACTTTTTTAAAATATTAATATTTGTGTGGTGTGAGTCTTAGCACACACACAGTGAAATGTGTCACTATTTAAAATTTAATATCAGCTTGCATGATGCGTACAGCATACATTAGACCTGTGAATCTACTGTGTATGTAACACACCTTGTAAAGACATTGAGAGACACAAGACAGAAGATAGTTAGACCATGGTTCAAGTCCAACATTATATTTTGTAAGCATAAATGATATTAAGAATTTTTACAAAGAAAATGTATTTTTGTCTTTGCCTATCTTGTTTGCATGTTGCTCACATGCCTTACAGCTGCGGACAATAAAGATTAATGGTAACCTTCCAAAAAAGATACATTGTTACTTCTTTTGCCTTCTTCTGTGCAAACATGGTAAGTGCCGTTGGGTGGCGGTCATCACTCATACACAATACCTGCAGATCAACAACACTTGCAGACAAAAAAAGATACATTGTAACTTAATAAATAAAATAGATTGTTACTTGTTCCACCTTCCTATGCACAAACACGATAAGCGACGTTGCACAATGGTCAGCACCCTGGACAGAAATGAGGGTAAAAAATCCACCTGCTCCCTAGCTTTCCCTATTGCAACAGGTGTAAGTTCATGGTCACAGTACACGTGAGCCGGGGTTCTAATTCAGCACACTCCAAATATTATTAATGCTGTTACACTTAATTTTGGATAAAAATTAACAATATAAAGATAATTATACATAACAATAAGTATGTATACCAGTTACTATCATATGAATTATATGTGTGACTGGTGGTATCCTGAAAATTATGTTTCTGTAATTAAAAGTTCTTCTCTGCCCTGGGGTGGTCTTAATATTTTACTAATAGTCATCTTCACAACTCACATAACGCAAGTATAGCTGAAAAACAGAATGTATTGTGTGGTCTAATCTAGAACTCAGAAATCTTTCCTGAAAGTAATATCAGTATATGCATTTCCATTATATTGTTACACATTACTCCTGCATCATACATAAGAATGCATAAACCAGGACCTTCTCAGATCACAACATACATGGTTAACTGACTCTTTAACATGTCTATATAATTCATGAGCATGTCTGACAACCAATTATTCCATGACAATGAGGAACAAACAACTATGTGGAAATATAAGTATTCTTTATTTTACATAGGTTTGAATCTCACATTGTACAAATTACTTTTATCAGGGTGTGAGGCCCCACAAAATATCTGTCAAGTCATACAATTTATACCACCCAATTCATGTCTCAAAAGTCAAGGCATTTACTAAATATACCAGTGGACAAGGCATAAATTAATGCTAACTGTCAGATTACCTTTCCTATTTCATAATCTGCCTTTCTCTCTGTTTGGCAATGTTGCTTTCCAACTAACATCTTGGAAAAGTGGTTGGCATGGTTTTGCAGGTTTGTGCACCGACTGTTAAATGTGATATTACAAATTGGTGGGAAAACACTTCAACTGTTATTGGATGACCTGTCTAGACATCGCAGGAGCAGGCAAGGATGGTGCTCAATTCAGGGCTCAAAGATGGGGTGTATAGGAGTCAAGAATATTCATTGTACTCCTTGTAAAGAGTCACAGCCGTAGGCTTTTGCAGAGGGTCTCAACCAGGTCTCAATATAAATCAGAGGCCTGGAACAGTCTAGACAAGGCTGTCTCCAGTGAGACTGGCATTCATACAATGGGAATCAATGCAGGTATCATTAGAATGGCCTGAAAAGGCACAAGCAGGAACAACTTAACCAGTGGCTTGGTGAGTTCAAGACTGCTGACATCCAACAGTTGTGTAAGTATACAGATAAATATATTTTAACTGATACAGAAAGCTGGAGATAACCAAGACTGGTATGCATAATGTTTCTCTCTTTTTCTCTCCTTATTTATTTTGCAGCTACTCAGAAAATTTCACTGAACAGGGAGGCCCCATGCTGAATGCTTAGAGAGACTCAGAGAAGCAAGGGGTATGTATGCAACACAAATTAACATTATTTTATTAAAATTATTGTTCTTCCATACATTGCTAGCAAATTAAGCATGCACATCTTAACTGTAAAAGCAAACATGCATGCCTTATTCTGTAGCTCAAGATCATTGTAAGAGTAAAGTATAATACTGTATAGAGATGTTATGGGTTCAAATCCCTCAGGTGACAAATACATACTAATACAAACTATTTAATATTAATTTAAAAAAAGGCATAAATGTCATGTTGTTAACTTAATCTATATTATTATAAAAGCATATATGCAATATATGTATATTACAATGATTAATTGTAACAATTCTCAGTCCTATTTTGGATTTTTAAAATGTATAGTTAAAGTAAAAATATATTTTTATTGAACTAAATTATTGTATGTGACATATAATGGTTCCAATTATCTTTTTTTTCCCTCTTACCCCACTCCTTAGCTCACTTTTTATTTTTATATGTGTGATCATACCATTCTGATGTCATGATTTTCTAACAACCAAAAAATGATTTCCAGCACAGGGAGGTAGGCCAACTACTGTGGCTCAGCCTGCCATGCCTCCAATGGCTGCCATGCCAATGCCTAGCAAATCTGGGACACAACCAGGTAGTAGTGCCTCTACAGCCCCTGCACTAATTGAGCCCTCAACATCAGGTAGCATTACCCTAGTAGCTGGTGCAGTGGTCCCCTTCAGGAGTATGGGTGGCGGTGGGGATTTTGTCACCCACCAGGAACTGCCAGGCATGGTGCATGAGGTCTTAGAAGGTACCATTGGTGCTAGCCTCAGCTGTCTGGAAAAGTTGCTTGTGGGAATGCAAAGAAAACCCAAGCATCAAGCAATCCAACAGGAAGCTGAGGAAGGGGACAGTAATGACAGTGCTGAGGGTGAGGACTTGATTTTCACTGTCCCCATCCTTGACAGGCATGTGCCTTCGAGGTCACCTTCCTATCCCCAGTTATGGTGTATCTATCCTTTTGTGTCCATCATTATCCCTGTCTCTGTCTTGTTTGTCCTGTTTGTCTGCACCTGCTTCCTCACCTATCCTACTTACCTGACTATGACATTCCTACATCCCTTCCCTAACATTGCTCTCTCTTTAAAATAAAACCCAAAAATGGGCACCTGTCCCACAGGAAACGTTTGTCCCATACATACCTCTCCACTTTACGCATGTGTCTTCTCAACACACTTGATTCAGACCAATTGGCTATACAACATGATTGAAATGTTAGATAAACCACAGCAACCAAATGTAACAAATAGTATTATAAAGACCACAGCAGCAATCCAGCAACTCCAAAGAAGGAATTTATTTACAAAACAGCAGTTGTAAAAATCTCTAGCACCTCGGCCAAAAGCCTTTAACAGAGTACATCCAATAAGGAAAAACTCCAAGTTTATATATACCAACACTCAATTGAATAATTGATTAATGACTTATATCACACACTTTTAACCAAATCTTATTAAAACTACATATGATTATACAAAACTTTTCCAGAAGCATTCTTGATTCAAACCCACAGGGAACATAGTATTAAATTTTAAAATTAAAAATGCTTCTTTTTTCCTCAGCAATTGTTTAACTTGTTCATCTGTCATAAACTTTTTACATTTCACATTATCTAAAATTGTAGCCTGAAAACCCTCTAAACTTCCCTTATGTACTTCATTAAAATGTACAGCTATAGGACTAGATAGTTTATAATTTTTCACATCCCTTATATGTTCTTTTATTCTACAGGAGAAACTTCTTTTAGTCTCACCTATATAGAATTTATTGCAAGTACATTTAATTGAATATATGACTCTCAGGCTATTACAAGTAAAACTTTCATTTGTTTCAAAATTCTTGTTATTAATCTTATCAAACCTTTGAGTAACAAAACTACAAATACTACATCTCCCACATACTACAGTACCTTTTTCTTTTTTTCCTTCTATTATTTCCAATTTTGGTCTATGAAACCTACTATGTACAATAAAATCTTTAATATTTCTTCCCCTGTTAAAAGAGAATAATAATTTCTTTTGCTGTAAACAATCTACTTCTTTGCTTATAATATTCCAACTGGATTTGATTATGTCTATAATTTCTTCTGATATTACTGAATAAGTAGTGGTAAAATATATATTTTTATCTTGTTCCCTTTTTTTATTATTTTTGTGCCATATCCAACTACATTTAACAGACTTACTATTTAATACTTTATTCAAGCTTTCTTTCAAATTCATTTCATCATATCCCCTCTCTTTAAATCTCAAAAAACTATCTTCTAATTCAGCATTTCTATCTCTATTGTCACTACATAATCTTTTTATTCTATTGAATTCTGTATACGGAATAGATTTCATAGTGTGACCCGGGTGAAAACTTTCCCCATGTAATATATTATTACTACTAGGGAATTTCCTATATATTTTCGAAATTACCTTATGCTGGTAACTATCCCCTATTAATTCAACATCCAAAAAATGTACCTTTTTACCTTTTTGTAGTCCATCAAATTTTATTCCTCTATTATTAGCATTAATTTGATTTATAAATTGATCCACTAACTCATAACCCCCTTTACACACAAAAATAAGATCATCAATATATCTATAATACTGAATTACATGTGTCCGAAAAAATTGATTAGTATAGATATACTGTTGCTCAAACAGGCCCATAAATATATTGGCATAACAAGGGGCAAATGGAGCCCCCATAGCTGTCCCCTGTTTTTGCCTATATAAATGACCATCAAATTCAAATATATTATTTTGAAGGCACATCATCATTAATTCTGTAATATATTCGGCCATGGGACTTTCCCCTAAAAAATGTTTCATAGCCCTAATACCATCAAGATGTTTGATATTTGTATAAAGACTTACTACATCTATAACTATAAAAAACATTTCGTCATCCCATATAACTTGATATATTTTTGTTAAAAATTCAAAAACATCTTTAACATAAGATGGCAATTTTGTAACTAATGGTACTAATACTTCATGTAATAAACACGCGATATTATTCAAAAAGCTCCCACTAGCAGAAACAATCGGCCGTCCTGGTGGATTTAACAAATCCTTATGAATTTTCGGCAAACAATAGAAACATGACATTCTAGGATTTTTTATAGCAAATTTATCTGTAACATCTTTAACAGAAAAATAATATAATCTTTTGCCTTTTTCTAATAACTCAAGATACAATCTTTGAGCTCTATCATAATCAGTTATATCTATACATTGATAAACAGTATTATCTTTCAAATGTTTATAACACATAGATAAATATTGTGTATAATTCATCACAACTAACTTCCCGCCTTTATCCGCAGGTTTAAATACCATTTGTTCATTCCTACTTAAATCAATTAATGCTTGCCATTCTATTTTATTTAAATTATATTCAACACTTTTTTTCTTTTGACTTATAAATTTATCATAAATTATTTGTACATTATGATTTAATGATTTATCTAAGCACTGTATGCTTTCATTATTACAAAATGGAACAAAAACACTTTTAACTTTGATATTGTCAGTGTTTAACTTGCAGTAGGCATTATTACTATCATCTTCCCCAGAACAACAAGAGTAAAAGCTATCATTAGAGCTACTACTACATTCATCAACTTTAGCAACTTCCTGATTGGTTACAGTTTCCAAAGCAAAAAATTGCGTTAACTTTAACTTTCGTATAAAACGAAATATATCACTTTTTAATACATGCAATCGGGGAAGGACAGTCGGTATGTATTTCAAACCTTTAATTAATACTGATATGTGAGCTTCAGACAGCTCCAAACCAGATAAATTAACCACATACTCACATGTAGAACACAAATTTACACTACTAGTCCCATTTTCCCCGTTTATTAGTCCTTTGATAAGTGCGTTGCTCTTGATAGTAGCCCTGTGCTGCACCATTCCAACTTCGTTTTCTCCCCTTGTTTGCTCCACGAAACGAATTTAAATATGCATTATTTCCAGCTGGCGGCAAATACGGAAAGTCCTCATCCGTATCAAATTCAGTAGCCGAAACCATACTTTCACCTGATGTAGGGGCCCTTCTGGACATGTTGTAAACCGGTTTCTTTTGCTGATCGAACTGTATGTGTGGTTTTCTCCCTTTAGGGTTCGTCGCCACCAGGAACGCTCTTTTATTGTCGTAATCGCGTATATCGCGAACCAATTTGCCCTTCTTCCTGTCAATCAGTTCTTTCTCATAATTCACTAACTGCTCATTGGTTTTAATTAGAAAACTCTGCAGTTCGTCTTGTGATATGACGTTAGTGATATTTTGGCACAACCCTTTAATCTCTTCCTTAAGCTTCTGTTTTTTAAAGACATCACGCTCTACCAATATGTGAACCCACTCCAAGCTGCAATTGTGAGCCGCAGCTATCCACCTTTCATGAAAAACATGTTCTTCCGGAACAGTCAGATCAAATGGAGTGGATGGATTTTTTATAGCTCTTAACCCCCGAGGAGTAATTTCCAACTCCTCATATCTCTGCATACTTTGAAAATTTAAAAAGGTAGCAGTTTCTTTAAATAATAGTTTCTCAATACGCAACAGCATCTCTGACACTTCTGGGTTATTAAATGTGTCTGCTTTCTTACCAACTCTTGAAAAGGGGTTCTGGTTCCATAACTTCCTATCTTTAGTCCAGTTATTCAACACCCCATTTTCTGTATCGTTGATACTGCCACCATCCTGGCGAACAAAAGCAATACCTGTAGAATTCGAACTAGCTGCAACTTCTCCACTTTTCAGTGCACTGTCCATAGATTTAGGTAAAATCTCCGAAGGAGTATCTAGGAAAATCCTAGGTAGACCAACTAAGGAATCACTGGTCATAATAGATAAACCACAGCAACCAAATGTAACAAATAGTATTATAAAGACCACAGCAGCAATCCAGCAACTCCAAAGAAGGAATTTATTTACAAAACAGCAGTTGTAAAAATCTCTAGCGCCTCGGCCAAAAGCCTTTAACAGAGTACATCCAATAAGGAAAAACTCCAAGTTTATATATACCAACACTCAATTGAATAATTGATTAATGACTTATATCACACACTTTTAACCAAATCTTATTAAAACTACACATGATTATACAAAACTTTTCCAGAAGCATTC
This sequence comes from Protopterus annectens, assembly GCF_019279795.1. Classification (NCBI taxonomy): domain Eukaryota; kingdom Metazoa; phylum Chordata; order Ceratodontiformes; family Protopteridae; genus Protopterus; species Protopterus annectens. Next base: position 1,714,809,518 of record NC_056737.1, read on the forward strand.
TTGATTCAAACCCACAGGGAACATAGTATTAAATTTTAAAATTAAAAATGCTTCTTTTTTCCTCAGCAATTGTTTAACTTGTTCATCTGTCATAAACTTTTTACATTTCACATTATCTAAAATTGTAGCCTGAAAACCCTCTAAACTTCCCTTATGTACTTCATTAAAATGTACAGCTATAGGACTAGATAGTTTATAATTTTTCACATCCCTTATATGTTCTTTTATTCTACAGGAGAAACTTCTTTTAGTCTCACCTATATAGAATTTATTGCAAGTACATTTAATTGAATATATGACTCTCAGGCTATTACAAGTAAAACTTTCATTTGTTTCAAAATTCTTGTTATTAATCTTATCAAACCTTTGAGTAACAAAACTACAAATACTACATCTCCCACATACTACAGTACCTTTTTTATGATTGAAATGTTGTCGTACATCTGCATTGTGATGTCAGTCCAGATTCAATCAATTTTCTATCCATACCCATATTCATATTATACTGTTGAAGGAGTGGATATCTATGATTCTTTAATAACTCTCTCCTGCACATTCCTATATTGCTTCCCCTTTGTTATACACACTACATGTCCCCATTTCACCACTTTAATATCTACTCTATTTTCACACCTTTAATCTGGTCAAAAAATAGAATCACACACCAATAACATGGCAGAACTGCCCCCTAATAAAGCTCTTCTCATTTTGTCCTCTGTGTTTGCATGGAATTTAGCAATGCACACCAGTGCCGAGTGACATTGAATGGGTCTTCATGTTTTACGGTTACCTCCACCAGTGCTGATTAAATTCATTGCACTAAAGGAACACAGAGTTAAAGCAGACTAAAGGCAGTACTTTGAAACATTTTAACGAACAGTTATTTAGATTGCTGAATGTATAAAAAGTAAATCATTATGTGTACTGTTGACATAAATCACTTGACTGCTGTTTATTTGTATACAGTAATTCTGTAGTCAATGCTTCTCACATTTGCAGGAATTATCGCACTTACTTATGTGATGCCATTCTGACACCATGTGTAAAAAAATTGGAGTGACTTGTATTCGAACCCTGTGCCATCTGTGCTATAAACATAAGTTCACTGTTCTTACACCTGCTGCTACAGGGAAAGCAAGCAGCCATTTTATTTCTTACACTCAGTTCTGTCCAAGGTGCTGATGGTCTTGCCTCACTGCTTAGTGCGTTTGCACAAAGGGAGGCAAACCAATAGAAATACTATTATTTTCATATTTAAGCAGAGACCCGCATTTGCTTATCACTTATCTCCATGCAAACGGGGAAGGCAATGCCAACAGTTCTTAATGTCATAAAAGTTATGACACATTTACAATACAAACTACAGTATGAACACCAACGTAGCTGTCAGCTATTTCTCCCATAGCATATATGCATAACTATTTCCCAAGTTCAATTTGCGTTTATTAAATGTGAATCTCACATGCGCAAGCAATTTGCCATCATTCTGCAAACCAGTTACTCAGTGGTGCACTATGTAAAGATGTGTTTGGCATGTATTACTATGGATATTGCCCAGTTATTTTTCATCCCATCAAAAGCCATTTAAAACCATTTAAAAACACAACCAAAGGACTTGTTAGTGATTGAACACATATTTACCCAGACTTGTGTGTGCCCTGCTCCCATGCACTTGAAATGGATTTGTCAGTAATAGATCAAATGTCAGCTACACTGCAAAAATAAATAGAGCAAGTGCATTGGTACATTATTTAAAATTTTGTACTAACAACAATCATTGAGATTGTCTTATACATATCTTACTGTGGACATCCATTCATCACAATATGAGCACATGTATATAAGCACTTGTAGCCATGCTGATCACAAAATATGTGTGATCACAAAATCTGTGTGTATGTGTGTGAGAAACAGGTGCATGTATGTCTCAGTTCTGCATTCTTGACAGATTATTGCATATATTTTAAGAACTGTCTTTTAAAGTTTTTATATCTGCACATGGGAACCAAAACAGAAAATTCAAAGTCCATACTTTGCACATCACTCTCATAATAGGATATGTTACCTGCATCATAGACTGATGATGTCATTATCTATAATTACCACTATGACAAGGAAAATCAGACTTTGGTGATGGCATAGATATTAACTAATGTGTTCTGCAGATTGGAACAAAATAGGTATGGGTTCAATTAACACAACAGCGAAAATGTGTGAGTGTCTGTATGTGTATGTCTATGATTTGAGGTTATTTATTGATGGCTGCTGCTGCCATTTGGTTACACGTTCCTTCCATAATAGCTGTATTAATATGCTTCCTCAGAACTGCTGCTGTGTGATGATGTTATGTATATTGTTGCCTTACTAAGCCATGTGTTTATGCAGTGGGGTATATCGACATTCTACACAGTTCTCATTCAGCCATCATAGTGACACTTGCAGTACTGCACAGGTGTGCATGGGTATACCTGCCATCATTAACTCATTCCATCCAAGTAACACCTCCAGGTGTATCTGCAGTTAACTCCTACTGACGCGTCTAAGTGTCAAATATTGCTTGTTCATATTTGCATCAATAATTCCAAAGCCATGCTATGTACAAGGTTTTACAAGATTTCATCTTAAAAGCTTACACAATAGAAACTCAAATGTATTAATATTTGACCTCTCTGTAGTGCAGGTAAATAGATATTAACTGTTATTTTTATGATATTAAATTATATAAATATAATGTTCACATTTCTCTAAATATCTCAACAGCGAAGTAACACAGACAGAACTCCTTAGCCTCATATGAAAGATCTCATCCAGATGAATAAAATGCTGCTGACAGTATGTGTGTAACATGATTGGTTGTTGAGATATTGTCAGTTGTTTAAAATATTACAAATGGCATAGTTACTATGTTTATGACTTATAAAACTCAGTTTAAGACCTAGAACCTAAAGAATACTGCCACTGTAAAAATAAATTGTGCTGAAGAGTTTGCCATTTATAATTCTTTCATAACCCCTGTGGTTCCAGAGATATGATTATTTGTTTGAAATGTGACAACATAATTTGATTCTGTCAAAAGGCTTAGGCTCCGCCCATTGGAAGTTACAGTCCAAACTTCCTGAGCTCCACTGGAGTGAATGAGTTAACTGTTCTGAGAGATGGTTCAGTATAATGTCATACTGATTACATGGGCACACATGTCTTGTTTCATCCATACATTGTAATGCTGTTATATACACAAAGATATAACTAGTTCTGATTCAACTGCAACCTTGGTGAACTCATTGTATGCACAATTGTGTTGCTTATCACAAGGATTATTGAAGTGGTCCCCAGCAGCATTGTGAGACTGTCAGCATTTGTCTCAGTAACTGTCTGCATGAACCACATCCAACTCATTTGTAATGTGTCCATATATGGTATCAGGGCCCTCACACACAGTTTTACAATGAAAAACATATAGGAATATGATGTGCAATTAATGAAACTACAGTAAGACGCTGTCCGGTTCGATTCTCAGCTAGAGCGTCTTCTGCGTGGAGACATGCGTGAATGGGCGTACCTTCATTGAAGGTTGTGCGTCAGGGCTGGCAACTCGGCACGTAAAAATCAACTGCCAATCATTAGCGGACCAGAGTTCAGCTGTGGCGCCCCTAACCGGGAAAAGCCGAAAGACACATACATACGAGACATAGGTAGAGTTGTATGATTTTGTCAACCATTCCACTGTGAGGCATGTGATGCATACCCACACTTGTATTTGGAAGTGTTGTCACAAATAACATTTTATATAATTGTGAAATGTTAAGGGGAATACACAACTAAGCACAGAGCTGTTTGTGGAGGGCACCACCCAACTGTAGGAAATAAACTATCAGCTAGCTCACAGATCTGGATGAACCTTTACCCCCCCCATCCACACTAGACATCACCCAAAGTACACATGCAAACATTACTCAGCTTATTTTCTCAAGAGAACAGCTCATCTGTGCACTCTGTAAGGCTAAAAACATGGCATCAGTAGGCCCTGACAACATCCCTGGTTGCCTTTACAATAACTTAAAATCTGACCTAACAGACACAGTTGGATCCCTACTTAACCACAGCCTCCAGACAGGCTATGTTCTGGCAGAAGGGTGTACAGCAACAGTCATCCATCTGAACAAAGAGGGACCATTATCTGACCTAGGGAATTATAGACCCATAAACCTGGCTCACCTCATATGTAAGGCAATCCAAGAATGGACCTTATCACAAAGGGCACAGGTAATTTCCCGACTGTGTAACCAACCCATATTTGATTCATTAAGGCTATATCATGCCTGTTAAATCTGTTTGATTTCTTCAAGAAGGTCACCAAGGGCATGAATGAGGGAAAGCTGTGCATCCCACCTAACTAGACCTGGCCAAGGTATTTGACACAAATCCACCCTCAGGGATTACAGAGAAACTATCTCAACTGGTCATAAACACATATGTCACCAGGGGGATAGCCAAATGGATCATCAACAGGACATGTACTGTTGAAGTGTGTGAATTCCCCTCTAGGAAGAGGCCAATGACCAGGGCCATACCACAGGTTCTGTACTAGGCCCTTTCCTATTTGGTATTTACTTCTCAGATGTCAAGACAAATATAGACAGCCTTTGTCTTACTAACTTTGTGGATGACTACAAAATATGGGCAATCACTGAATTTACGAACACTATTGAAATACTACAGAAAGCATTAATGCACAAAAATCATTGGTGCCAGCGCCATGGAAATGGACTAAATGAACACAAAAGTACAATTAATCCCTTTTGGAAGGCAAATACCCCGGCTAATTACAATATAGGCAGCACACCCCTATGAGCTCACCCAGTTGTACATGATCTGGCTACTCATTTAGATAGTAACCGGAACTTCGACCACCATGTGTCCACAGTGGTGACAAATCCCTTGTATGTGGTATACCTCATAAGTATGGGCAGGCCATCCACATCAAAGGACATTATAATGCCATTGTACTTGGCCCTCATCTCACCAATAATTGAGTACAATGCACCCTTTTGCATGTTCCTCACCACACATCTGCAACAGCTGGAGCAACCTCGGAGTTTTTACACAATGAAGATATATGGTGTAAACAATAAGTCAAATGCAGGAAAACTGAAAGCCCTATCACTGTATTTCACCTTCAACAGACTAATAAGGGTCAGTCTGATTCTGGCCTACAGGGAATCCTCCAGTCTGGCCCTGATGGAAATTTTACACATTGTTAACACAAAGTGCACAAGGATGACTCATTTTAAGGATGTTAACCTAGCTCTTGACATAATTAATCATGATGGAGAGATAGATACATCTCTCAGACACCACACTTTCTCTGGAACATGCTTGCCATTCTGTAAAGCAAATGCATCTCCTGACCCTCTTCAAGTGCAACCTAGATCAATGGATGGTTAATCATGATTATAATCCTGTTGCTGCACTCATGTCCCTTATGGACAGAGGCAGTTGCTATTAGATAACATAACATAGGCACATACCAATGTGAACATTGTTCACATAGCTATTGAAAATTGTGCAGATCATGTTAAATATGTCTAGGCTTTTATGGGATCTTGGGACTTTAGCCTAATACTTTCCTATGCACATATAAACCTATGAAGTTCAATTGTATCAGGTACAAATATAGTGTGACTGTACAACATCAGGGATGTACCAATACATCACGTTAGTATTACCACTTGATAGTTTGCATGAACACATATGCATGCATGTCAGGATTTCATGGTAGTATAAAATTTTCCATGACAATGTCAGGGTGACAGTAATCATGTGGCACATGTCTTGGGTTTGACATGTGCTGATAGAAAGTGTGCTCCACGTATTGTTTGTATGTGAACAATATCATAGTGACAGCTTCCTCGCTTATTGAAGCTAGATTTTGCAGTGCTGTAGTTTCTGTGCACATGGGCATAACTGAAGCATTGCCAACAGACTCACCTAGTGCTGTACCGTTCATTATACTGGATCAGTTCTTAATTCGCACATCAATTGCAGATGCTGCAGACAATATCCATTGCTATTACATGTGGCAGATGCATGCAGTACACAGCTGTGTATAGGGAATCTACTGATAGTAGTATGTATATACTGAAAGATTGCCAAATTCTGGTGATAACGGCCACACAGGTAAAAAACGCACTCTCCAAAGCTAAGAATACAGCATCCATGGGACCAGATGACATCCCAGGCTGTGTACTACATGAACTACAAAATGAACCAGCACCTCACCTAAGTGTCATGTTTAATCATAGCCTCACCTCAGGCTTCATGCCCACTGAGTGGCATACAGCTACAGTTATCCCACTCCACAAGGGGGGATCCACCTTGGATCCTGGGAACTACTGCCCCATCAGTCTGACAAGCCTGCTCTGCAAGGCCATGTAACGTATTATCATGGAACTTATAAACAAAGACATTGGCAATCTTCAAACACTGGACCCCATGCAGTTTTGGTTTGTGAAGGGCCGATCCTGTCTCCTGAACCTGATTGACTTCTTTGAATCAGTCTCCAGAGCTGTGGACAAGGGTAAGGCGGTCCACACAGCCTATCTGGACCTCACCAAGGATTTCAACACCATCCCTCACTCTGGAATCATAGATAAACTTACTGAGCTGGGCATTAATCACTACGTCACTCGATGGGTTGCCAACTGGCTTACTGACAGAAACCACACTGTAAAAGTAGCCAACTCCAAATCCAGCTCCAGACAAGTGAGAAGTGGAGTACCTCAGGGTTCAGTCCTGGGACCGCTCTAGTTTGGCATCTACTTCTCTGAAGTACAGGCCAACACTAAGGGACTCTGTCTAACAAAGTTCGCAGATGATTGCAAACTGAGAGCCATTATTGAATCCCCAAATGATGTGGATATTCTACAAAAGGGCCATACAGAAACAGATGCTTGGTGCCAGAGCCATGGGCTGAAGTTCAATGCCAAGAAATGTATAGTTATCCCCTTTGGGAAAAAACATGTACCCGTGAATTACCACATAGGTGGCAGTACACTAAACACTGAAAGTGTGATAAGAGACTTAGGGACACAGGTGGACAGTGGTCTCACCTTTGATAACTACATCACCACAACAGTCAGGAAATCCTTCTGTGTGGCACACCTCATCACTAAGGGCTTTTCATCCAGAAAAAAGGAGGTCATTGTCTCACTGTACTCATCCCTCATTAGACCCATTATAGAATACAACACCCTGTTTGGTACGTACCTCTCAAGACATCTGCAACAACTGGAAAGGCCGCAGAAATACCTCACTAAAAGAATCACAGACCTAAAGCAGATGCCCTATGATTACTGTCTACACAAACTCCACCTATACTCTATCACATATCGTCTACTCAGAGGCGATCTCTGTTTAACATACAAGGCCATGTCAAACCCAGAGCTGTTGGACATGCTACACTTAAAGAAATCCCAATTCCTCAGGGACACAAGCTCCAGGGATCCAAACCTTGTCATCACAATGAACAAAACATGCTGGAGGGATATGTTCCTGACCCTGAGACTCCCAGACTCTGGCATAGACTGCCCATGCATGTCAAGCAGAGCACCTCTTTGGCCTTCTTCAAAAGGAACTTTTGATGATTGGATGGGAGATAGGAAATTCACCCCAGGGATCACATCAGTTGCCCTGCTAGACAGGGGTCCAGGGAAGTAAATACTGTGGGAAGAAATAGCCAGGGAATTGTTATGGCTAGGCTTGTATGGGCCCTAAGGCCAATAGCCTAGTACCAACCTATGAACCTATGAACCTATGTTGTTTTTAAGTGTTGTTATCCATTTGGCCGATACCTATGTCATCCAAGGCTGCTTTACTCAAGTGTATCACTTTTGGCATAGTGAGCTCCCACACATCTTGTTGACCATACATAAGTATTCTTTGGGATGCATAACCATTAGAAGTTGACAATGCAGACTTCCCTTCAAGGTGTTATACAAGATGCATGTGTAATAATTCTTTCTGTGATGCACCCAGTAAACATACAGCTCACTGACAACATTGATGGCATGGGTTACATTCTTAAAGGTGTGAATTGTGGCTTATGTATCATGCAAACCTCTCAACTGGGCAAGGTTAATTTAAACTACAGGTGGTGTAACACTGTCCCTCTTAACACCTCCAAAAAGTGGTCATTTTGGTGGAAGGTGTGTTGAATACCCCTTATAGTTTACTGACAAATCATTGCAGTTGTGCAAGTGTGTTCCTGTAGAACATGTATAATACTTTACAATCACATATTTTATGTCAATGTCACATATTAATGGTGGTATTATTTTAAAATTGTCCACAATTGTTGGTGCCTCTGTCTAAAGTTTTCCATGAACCTGGTGCTATGTGTCCCTGATCAGCTGAGATCTATGCTGACATTTCAGTCATATTCAAGCAACTTATTTTGCACACCTTCACAATGTGCACATACTGTTATTATATATACCATCCTTGCTAAATTTCCTCTCCAGTGATAATGTCAGGATATTTATATTGCAACCAATCATCTCCATTGATATGTAACCTTGTGTGACATTCACATAATATACAATAATGTGTAATGATATAAATATACTCAGACAGGAGGTGTAAACAGCAGTAATTACTGTGCTATGTACATATGTGCTTAATGTTATGCTACTGACTTGTCTTTGGAGTACACATACATTGACATGCCCGTATGTGGTACATTACCATGTATCACATGTCCTCCTCCTCTTTCTTCATTCCTAACATTCATGTCTGTGGCCCTTTCCAATATGCACATTTTCCCAGACTACTGTATTTATAATGCACTCTATGTACCCTTGATGATGACCACAAATACTTTATTACAATGTGCCAAAAAAGGGTCTATATTAAGGCATCAAAACACTGTAAAAGTGAATACCAAAAGGCCGACACATAGTCAGCGAAATCCATTTCCGCGATTCGCTGAATTCTTACAGGGCAAAGATGTGGTTGGCCAACTACACAATTTTGCCCTATTCTCCACTGTAGTGCAATCTTGGAGTTGGTATATTTAGTTGGGGGTGGGGTGGGGGTGAAGCCCCCCCACATGGGTGGGTTTGTTTTTGGTAAAATTAGTTTTGTAGAGTTGCGGGGCAATTATTTCTTTGCCCGACAAGTTTTCAGCAAATTGCAGAAATGGATTTCACTGAATACTTGTCAGCCTTTTGGTATTCGCTGTTATGGTGTTTCGACGTCATAATATAGACCCCCAAAAACATATTGTAGTGTAAATTGCACTGAGTACACTTTTCATTAATGAGTTACTACTGCATTTATTGCATTATTTTATCCCTAGTGATCATTGTGGCTGTCTGCACAATTTCACATAAGAATTTTGCCATAGGTAAACTTGTCTGCATCTTGTATATATGTGTTTGTGTTGCTTTACATGGTTTCCTGACCAGCAACACTGTTTCTGGGCATGAAACCTCACTTGTATTTGTGTAAGTATGATACATGGCATGCATATGCCATTAGCACTGCTGCTCCTCGTGCAAAATGTAAACTCCATGTAGGCCTCGTGCTAAGTCTATATGGAGTTTATTGAATCCCTGGGTTTGTTCTAATAAGTAGGAATGTACCATTTGTTCAAGAGTGCTGGGTGCTGTAAAAGAGAGATTTCTCATACCATCACTGTTGTGCACTCTTGAAATCATGAAGGGGTGTGTGACTGCTGGTGAGATAACCCCTGCAGAAATGTTTTTTTTTATTACATTTTACATAAATATAGATAGATAGATTGATATACATAGATATGTGTGTTTGTATATACACACACACACACACACACACACACACATATATATATATATATATATATATATATTTATATATATATATATATATATATATATAGAGAGAGAGAGAGACACACACACACACACACACACACACACATATATATATATATATATATATAAAATATATCTATCTATATATATATATATATATATATATATATATATATATGCATATATACAGGTTCATAGGTTCATAAGAGGTTACTAGGCTAGTGGGTCTAGGGCCTTTATAAGCCTAACCATGTTATACTCTTGTTCCCTTATTGACCAAGTTGTATGGTCTGTTTTTGCAGTGTGAGTCAATGATCAGCACTGACAGCCCTCATCCAAGAAGGACATAGGTGACACTCCTGGGTTACATTTATGGTGTCCTATCCAGTTGTCTAAGATACACTTAAATAGGGTCATTGAAGAGCTCTGTTTTACATGAATTAGGAGTTTGTTCCAGTGGACTGGCAATCTCTGGGAGATATATCTGTCTCTCCAGCATGTCCTGTTAATGTCGCAGGCTAGGTTAAAATCCCTAGAGTGAGTGAATCTTGTCCCATTTGACTTGCAAATGTGCAGCATTTCCATTAGGGCAGGATCTGAGACTGCTTTGTAAGCCAGGCACAAGTTGCCTCTCAGCAGCCTATAAGATACAGAATACAGTGACTGGGGCTTCAGTCTGTCCATGTAGGTCATGTGTTGAAGGCCCTGAATTTTCTTGGTGAGAAACCTCTGAGGTTTCTCCAGTTGCTGCAGGTGTCTGGTGAGGTGCTTACAGAAGGGGGCATTGTACTCTATTAGTGGTCTGAAGAGGGATGAGTACATGGAAGTTATAACATTCTTAGCTCTGGAGGTGATGCCCTTACTTATGAGATTTGCAAAATAGAAGGCCTTCCTTACCACTGTGGACATATGGTAATCAAAGTTAAGGTTGCTATCAACCTGTGTTCCCAAATCTCTCACCACAGGGTTTGAGCTAAGGGGGGTACTGTTAATATTGTAATTTGCAGGGACTTCCCCTCTGCAAAAAGGGATGATAATGCATTTTTTGCATTTAGTTTAAGTCTGTGGCATTGGCACCGATCATTTGTCTGTCAAACCCTTTTTGTAGTATGTCAACATCATTGGGGAACTCAATGACTGCACCCAGATTGCAGTCATCGATGAACATGGTAAGCCACAGGCCATATATTTCACCTGGACTTCTGAGAAACAGATTCCAAACAGTAGGGGGCCAGCACAGTTCCTTGTGGTACACCATTGGTAACTGATCTGCTGATAGAGGTGGAATCCCCAACTTTGACTGTATGCATTCTGTCAGTGAGCGAGTTGGCTACCCATCTAGTGACATATGGGTTAATGTCCAGCTGGGTGAGTTTCTCAATGATGCCTGAGTGGGGGATTGTGTCAAAAGCCTTGGCTAAGTCAAGATAGGCTGTATGTACTGTTTTGCCTTTATCTAGGGCTTTGGTGACATTCTCAATGAAGTCTAACAGGTTTAATAAGCATGACCTACCCTAAACAAATCCAGATTGGGTTGGGTCAAGAGTTTGAAGGTCACCTATGTCTTTGTTGATAAGGGCCATGATGATTCTCTCCATGACCTTGCAGACAAGGCTGGTTAGGCTTATGAGTCTATAGTTCCCAGGTTCGGTTGATGGACCCCCTTTGTGCAAGGGAATTGCTGTTGCTGTTTTTCACTCTGCTGGGTGAAAGCCATTACTTAGATTGTAGTTGAAGAGAGTGTCAAGTGGTTCTGCTAGCTCCTGTTTTAGACCATTTAGTAGGCAGCCTGGGATGTTATCCAGTCCCATAGAGGCTGTGTTTTTGGCCATGAAGAGTGTGGTTATGACCTGCTCTTAGGAGATGCTAGGTAGAGGACTGGTGACAGGTATGCTTTGGGATATATCTGGTGGGGACAGGGGGTGAAGTTTGCACAAAATCTCTCTGCTAGCAGGTTGACAATGTCCTCAGGGTCAGTATGAGTGGTATGTCCAGTACTAGTTTGGCACAAAGCTGGGCCTTCACTTTTAGATTTCTGATGTAGCTAAAGAATGCCTTGTGATTATCCTTAGCTAAGGATGCTAGTTTAGCTTCATAACTGGCTTTAGAGGACTTTACAAGATATCTAATTTGCTTGTTCAAGCTGTGGAGGAGGTCCTTCCTTTGCTGAGTCAGTTCCTTCTTGTTCTTAGATATTAGTTTCTTCCTCTTATTGTATAACCTATTTATGCTTGATGTCCACCAGAGTGGGCTTGTTTTTTTTTTTTGTTTTTTTTTTTTTGGGGAGGACCTTGTTTTGATCTGTTCAGATGCAGCCAAGACTGTACATTTGTATAGGTGATTATACAGGGTGCTTGTGTACACCTCTGTATAGGAGTCATTGTTGACAATGGTAACAGGGCTTTGAAACTATTTATGCCATCATTTATTTATTTTATTTTATTTTATTTTATTTTATTTTATTTTATTTTACATTTGTTGAACTGGCTAGTCCAACTGGATACATGTCCATTTTCAGTAGAGGCCCAGGGAGATAAGCTCCAATTACGTTAATAAGTCAGGAAATAAAAATGTAATACATTATTGATGAAGATTAACATCAAGAGCTTGAGTACAAAGTTTAGTGAAACAATACAGTACTACTAGAAGCATATTTACATGGGAAAGGGTTTGACATTCATCATGTAGAAGACTAGGAAAAAAGAATAGATTGAAGCTAATTATTACGGTTGTTTTGAAGTATTACGCTCAAAGTGAAAAAAAAAACAAAAACAAGTTAGCATATATACAAAGTGGAACATGGGCTCACAGCAGGATGATTTTTACAAAGTAAATACTCAGTGGTAGTTACCAGAAAAGTCTAGACTAGAATCAGGGGGAGTGTTAATCTGGATTAGTACACAGGCATAGCCATTGTGGTTTAAGGAGTATTTTCAGTTGCTTTTTGAAAAGTGGTAATGACGTAAGTGATTATAGTTTGCTGTGAAGCCTATTCCAGGTTTTCCCCACAGAACTTGAGAAAAAAGACTCACCTGCTTTGTTGTAGGACTTCTGGATGGTTACTAGTAATTTATCTGCTGAGCGAAGGGTAGTAAGACTTTTGTAGGGGGAAATAAGGCTACATATAATAGGAGTATTACTGGGATGATACAAAATCTTATGGGTGATAGTAAGTTGTTGAAATTGTAGCTGGTTTTGCAGTTCTAGCCATCCTAGCTGTTTAAGATGTAGACATTGGTGGATTCTAAATGGGGAGCCGGTGGCAAATCTGGCAATGTTGTTATAGGAGGTTGCCAGTTTGTTAAGGTTGCTTTTGGAAAGATTAGTATAAATGGGGGAGGCATAGAGGAGGGTAGAGATCAGATGGGTATGGGCAATGGTAGTTCTGGCTTCAGGCATAAGGAAAGGTTTTATCCTGTAAAGGGAACCAAGTTTTCTGTTTACTGTTTAAATAGTTGAGTTAATATGTGAGTCAAAGTTCAGGTTGTGGTCAATTATTATGCCTAAGAGTTTGGTGGTTGGGTCAGGTGCTATGACAGTACCATTGTTGGATATAACTGTGAGATCTATTGGGGAGGATTTTAGTGCTGGAGTAAATAACAATAACTTTTTCTGCCGTTTAGGAGGAGATGCCGTTGAAGGAACCAGTTTTCTACTAAGTTAAATACTGTTTGGGTGACGGATTGGAGTTCGTATGAAGAAGAGGCAGCACAAATTAATGTGGAGTCATCTGCATATTGTATGCAGGTTGCTTGAGGAAGATTTATATGTAGATCATTAATGAATATAGAGAAAAGGAGAAGTCCCAGGATAGAGCCTTGAGGGACACCAAGGGTAACAGGGAGATGTGTGGATAGGTTATTGTCCTAAAGGACAGCTTGCCATCTATTGTCTAAGTAGGACTTGAACCATTTTAATGCCTGTGTGTCAAGTGAGAGTAATCTGAGCATGTTTAGAAGTGTCTGATGGTTAACCATATCGAAGGCTTTAGAGAGGTCAATAAAGAGTGCAGAGGAAAGCATGTTGTTATTATAATGTTTGTTAATGCAGTCAGAGAAGGATAAGAGAGCAGTGGTAGTAATATGGAAAGGCCTGAAACCATGCTGACAGTCAGCTAGTAGGTTATTTTGGAGAAGGTGATCAAGTAGTTGCTGGTGGATGCATTTTTCCATAATTTTAGCTAAAGGAGAGAGTAAGGCAATGGGGCAAAAGTTAGAGAGTTTGGTTGAGTTACCACCCTTGTGAAGTGGGATAATGTGAAAGATTTTCCAGAGAGATGGGATGGAACCTTCAGTAATGGTTCTATTAATTAGGATGGAAATTGGATAGGCAAATACTTTTGCTGCAGTTTGCAGGTATTCAGCTGGTAGGAGATCAGCTGAGGGGGTACATGGTTTAGATTTGTGAAATAGAGTGTAGATGAGAGATGTAGGAACTGGTTTTAAATGAAAGGTAGGAGGTAGCCTAGCTAATGAGGATGAGAGAGTTGAGCAGTAGGTAAGGTGTTTGCTAGAGATTGGACGGTTTCAGTAAAAAATGGTATTGAAAGTATCAGCAATCTGGTTGAGACTGTTAAAGGAGAAACCTGATGGGGTTGGTGTCTTGGAATGGCATGGGTGCAGAAGTCTATTTATACCTGACCAGAAAGTTTGTGGTTTATGTTGATGCTTTTGCTGGAGTTTAAAGTAGAAGTTTTTTTATAAAAAAATATTGATTTGTTAGTGGCATTTCTCAGCTGTTTAAAGTTTTGATGATCTGTTGGGTTTTTAGCATTTCTCCATTTTCCATCACTTAGGAGGCTATAGTTTGCTTTGGAGAAATTTTTCATCCTTTTTGCTCTTGAGGGTGGTCGGGTATCATTGTTACTTCAAATTAGACTGATTTATGATCAGACTTACCAGGGAGGGCAACACACATGGTGTAGTGCACAGACTACCTATGTTGGTGAGTACTAAGTCTAGGACATTTGAGCCCCTTGTGGTGATGCAGACTATCTGTTCCAGAGCATTTGTATTAACAAAGTCCAGGAACCTTAGGGTGAGCATGTTTGTGCTCATATATGACTCTCAATCATCATCATCATCATAGGAGGTTACTAGACTAATGGCCCTGAGGCCCTTACAAGCCTAGACAAGAGTTTATCCCCAAAAAAGAACCCTCAGTCAGCACCTCTCACCCCTGTCAATGAGAGACAAAGATGGAACCCCTGGGACAAATTTGTGACTTCCCATTCACTCATCAAGGTTGCGCTTGAAGAGGGTCAGCGAGGTACTCTGTTTGACATGTATGGAAAGTCTTTCCAGAGATGGGGCAACCTCTGGGAGACAAACCTGTCTCTCCAGCAGGCTTTGTTGATGTTGCATATTAAATTTAGGCCTATCGAGTGGGTAATGCGCGATGAGTTAGACTTTCAGATATGGAGCACCTCTAGTAGAGCAGGGTGCAATATTGCCTTGTAGATGAGACACAGATCACCTCTGAGCAATCTGTATGACACCAAATAGAGTGATAGCGATTTGAGCCTGGACAAATGTTGGAGGCCATGGATTCTCTTTGTGAGGTATTTCTGTGACCTTTCTAGTTGGTGCAGGTGTTTGGAGAGGTACATACCAAAGTGGCATTATACTCAATTATTGGCCTAATGAGGGAGAAGTACAGAGCAGTAATAACCTCTTTTTTCTGGATGTAATCCTTTTACTTCTGAGATGAACCAAGTAAAAGGTTTTTCTGACCACTGCCACCACATGATGGTCAAATGTGAGATTGTTGTCAACTTGAGTACCCAGGTCTGTCACCACAGGTTGTGTGCTTAGGGGGTTCCCGTTGATGTGGTACTCAGTAGGGGCCGTATTTTTGCTGAATGATATGATAATACATATTTTTGGGTTTAACTTAAGGCCATGAATTTGGCACCAGTTATTTGTAGCTGTGAGATCCTCTTGCAGTATGTTACCATCATTTGGAGAGTCAATGACACGTCATCTGCAAACTTGGTCAGCAACAGGCCCTTTGTCTTTGCCTGGATCTCTGAGAAGTAGATGCCAAACAGTAGGGTTCCCATGACAGATCCCTGGGGAAAACCACTAGTGACAGGTATGCTGTTGGAGGTGGTGGCGCCTATTTTGACCTTGTCCATCCTATTGGTGAGCCAGATGGCCACACACCTAACGAGATAGGGGATTTATGCCAAGTTGTGTTAGCTTTTTGATGATACCCCAGTTGGGGATTGTGTCAAAGGCCTTTGCCAAGTCAAGGTAAGCTGTATATACTGACTTTCCCTCATCCAGGGCCTTGGTGACAGTCTCAAAGAAGTCAACCAGGTTCAATAGGGAAGATCTGCCCCTGACAGCCAAACACCTTAATCATGAGAGAGTTCAACTATTCTCACATCTTGGCAGATCTTATCTATTGAACCTGTATACGTGTGTGTGTGTGTGTGTGTGTGTGTGTGTGTGTGTGTGTGTGTGTGTGTGTGTGTGTGTGTGTCCACACAGCTGACAATTGGGAATAAAAAAAAAATTGTAAAACATACCTGACATGTCCTGTGGGATTCCACCATTGGTGGTGATGTTTGAAATGAAACTGTCATGGGGAAACATTTACACCATACATCATCAGTAAGCAAACAATGGCCATCATGCTCCATAACAACATAGATATAACACACACAAGATACTATAGACACATACCATTTGTCTGAGGCTGATGTAAAGGTTGCTGATATACTATGCAGGTGATGAAGGACATAGTAGTCAGGAAGTGCATAGATGTGATCATCAGTACTGACCTGTATTAAATATATGGAATGTCTTGCTATTTATGCCATCCCTGTTTGGGAAGTGTATCGTCAGTCATAATGTAGATCCTGTAGGATGATAAGGCACACAAACATCAACTTGTGGGAATGTTGCACTGTCATAACTGTAGGGAAAGGCACATGACAACTACAGCACAAACAGGCTATGGAGACATGTGACAAATGGTGATCATGTTGTCCAGATGTTCCTGAGTATGGAAAAAAGCATCATGAATGACATGCATCTCAGTTGTGTTTAAATTTGCTGTACCCTATAAACAAGATGGACAACTATACCTGGTCTGTCTGCATGGGTTAGTCTTGTGCTGATATATCTGTAATATGCAGTTGCATGAACAAACCAACATTTGAGCATAATCTACTGTCATGACAAGTGGCAGAGGCACAAAAAGCTATGGATCACAATAATAGTATATGGAGACACTTACGTGACATGGGTTGATGCTGTGCAGATGTTGATGGATCTATGCAATTGAGCAAGACAACACACATGTTGAAGTTTTAGGTATATAATGCATCGTTAATACAATATGCAATAACATTTACATAAGGAATCTATGTCCTGTGTGTGACTACATTCCATATGCAATTGTGCTGGTGAACAAAATAATATGGCAATTCATTAATAATTTGCCCAATCCATTAAAGACTGAGATAGTATATATGCTGCGGTGGTTTTAAAGTCATGATTTACTTGTATGTCATGGAGCACCAACTTCAATACCTCCAGCAGGTATGTGATGATCACAACTGGTGCTATTATGTGATGCCACAAATACCATGATCTTCTCTGGGGGGTTACTGGTAGCCCACCTGTCATGACATTCCTTGACCTCGTATATTGGAGTATTGGTTAGTTTTACAGAGGATCATATCTGAGCAATGTTGATGGCAGGCTTTACGGGATCGAGTGTGACCACCTACAGCATTGATCATGTTTGTCAGTTTAGTCCAGACCTCATTCCTCCACACAGTAATTCCCATCCATTCAAGGAGGCTTCAGCCATGCTGGTGCAAAACCTTGATTATAATGTTATTCTTATGCTGAGAAAAAGTGTCACCTCTAGTTCAGTTTGACATCTGAAAGACAGTGTTATATGCACATACCATACATTTTATAGAGGCTGAAAACTGACATGATGAAGTTACATGCATTTGACAAGTTCCTTGCTCTGCTGTCCTTACCAGTGTACGTTATACAAAACAATCCTTTTTCATGTATATTACTGTTATGTATTTAAGAACATAATGGATATGAAAACAGGACATGTAACAATCCATTACATTATCTGCATAAGTCACATGTGGGATTTGAACCCACTGTACAGGGTATTATAACCACTAGAAGACAGCCACACAACCCCACTCATTACTTTACATACCAACACAGTAAACAGTGAACAGTCAAAGCCATCCTCAAGTTGTCTATACCAGACTGAATGTACTAACTACTGTTATATTACTAAGCATCAGAGTCTATCTGTAAACTATGTAGTAAACTTACAACCTACGGAAAACCTTGGAATTCATCATTCTCCATAAGCATAACCCAGACAGTACAGGTTAATCGCAATGAATTACATATACTTATTTGTTCTGGCTGTATTGATAGCACTTGCATTAGTAAGCATCAGAGATTACTGTACACTATTAACATACAACTTATGGAAACCCTCGGAATTTGTCATTCTTTTTAAGCATACTAGACACAGTTAAAGTGAACCAGACTTCACA
This sequence comes from Protopterus annectens, assembly GCF_019279795.1. Classification (NCBI taxonomy): domain Eukaryota; kingdom Metazoa; phylum Chordata; order Ceratodontiformes; family Protopteridae; genus Protopterus; species Protopterus annectens. Next base: position 1,714,827,920 of record NC_056737.1, read on the forward strand.
GAGATACAGTTTTATGCAGTTTTCATCCACTTTTCAAATAGTCTGTTTCATCTTAGCCAAATATCCATCTATATGCTTATTTTTCAATCCTGCAACCACCCATTATGTCACAGCCAGTTTGTATTGCAGACATGTTTGATCAAAAAAGGCCTGTCAACATGTATAATTTGAATTATAAACATTAAATATAACATAGATATGTAATGACAGTAGTGTATTCCCCCACAGCAATGCTATCAGGTGACAGCTTACCTTTGAAACTAGCTGTAAGTCATATACCTTACAGAGAGTGCACCTACATGTGTTTTTAAGTACCATTTGCACAATACGTAATTAATGAGGTTTATTAACATTCAATGTTTTAGAATTCCAGTTGTGCATGACCACATAGCTTGTAGAAATTCCATGCATTAACCGATATCTCACCATAACAGGAAGGTACTCCTTGCAACTACCCAATAAGTATCAGTAAATGGGACTGTCTGTGAGAGTGCCCATTGCCCTCCAGTGATCTGTGGAATAAATTAAACTGGTAGATATCACATGCTTTCACTGTGTTTATGAATGGCAAGTTTTTCTGAGGTGTTGTACTGCATTTTAATTCTCTGATGTTGTGATGTCAGCCATTAACCATGCTGCATTTTTCAACTCATTTGCACTTAGCTATTAATATTTCCACTGCTTGTTCTTGCTATATATTGTTGAGAAACATCTGTTATTCATAGGATGTCCAAATAACACCTTAGTTGCACATAAACCTGAGATATACTTGAGCTTAACTCTGCTATGGACACCTCAACTCAACTGCGTCAAGCCAAGCACACATACAAATAATGGACCATGGAAATTATGTTTTTCTGACAGACTGTCTGCATGACTATGTTGAAAATCCTATGTCCCTATGTCAAGGTTTTTATATCAGAGGCCCACATTCAAAATGTTATGCTATTAGCATCACTGTCAGCTTTCAGTATAGCATTTGTTTTGAATATAGATGCATGTCACACTGTCATGCCATGCTTATCTTTATATGTCACGATGCATGTGTTCTGCTTTTGTAAATGTTTGTTTTTCAGGCATACTGATGGCTGTTTCATACTTGAACAAGTAATAGCATTTTCTCAGATAAACTGTGTATTTTGTGACATGTAATTTACTGGAGTAAAGTAAGGGAACTCTTTGATGGTCATAGTGTCCCACACATGGTCTTCTATTGATATCATTCATGCACATTGCTATTAGCACATTGGGAATGTTGCACGATCTTGGCCATACACCTGCTGCCCTCAGTTATTTATATTATACAACATATAATGACAGATTGAGACATATTGTTTGATAAATATGTTTAAATGATATATAGTGTATGGTGATATACTCTCAGCAAACATGTCACAGTTACTGTCATATTTTTTTGTCATGCTAACGCTATAACATATGTCTTTTATAGTAATCAGGTGGCCATCACATAGTGTTTTATGAGAGAGATGTACTGCATATGAATGTATGACTGACAACATTTTTTACAATGTTATGTACTGAAATGCCTTTCATCACATATGGTGTTACTGTGAAATAATGAACTGTTTCCACTCATAGATCATGTCAGTTTATGTTATGTAGTGTAAATGTAGGTGAACATGGATTCTATGTATTTTTTTTTTAGAGTTTAACCTTGACAGAGCATGGGACCCCACTGTGGCTCACCAATTGGATGATGGAGAAAATGATGTGCCAGAACCCTGCCAGGTGACTGAGAGTCAGTGGACTAAGAGGATGATGGGATGGATGATAATGATGACAACAGATCCAGACCTGTATGTGCTATTATTCTTGCTGCTTACCAGCAGAGACTTCAACCACCATGACAGAGAGACAATTTACAGAACCAGATCTGGGAAGTAATGATAGATGCCTTTAAGATTCAGATGAGAGACCTGATGGGGAATTTCTTTCAGGACATGGCATGAGCTATGAGTAGCTACTTCTGGGAGATTGCACTAGCGATCATTTGTGATGTTTCACCCCATCAGAGTGGACCCTCAGGACCTTAGGTATTGTCTGTGTAATCTATTTATGTAATACTGTCACCATGGTGTTTGCACTTTCACAAAATGTAATTATAGACAGAACTGTGCAGACATAGCATACAGCTGTCATGCATAACCGATATATGTCTGCCCTTACACTGCAGATATTGTGTCGTATGTGGCATATAGTTATATATGTTGACATATGACACACGTTAACATAGTGTGCATGCATTAAGCAATTATATTTACATGATGTGTTGTACTTAATGCATACATTGCTCCATAAGGGCAGGTATGCTACAACTTAATTGTGAGTGCATGTGTACTCCTCTTGCATGCAGTATAGCATATTATTATGTCCAATGCAATGTGGCCCTGTATGTGACAGGTCTGAATGTTACAGTTACCATTATGCAGCCTTCTGCTTATATTGTCCCACTGTATATGTGAGTGGGATGACAACAACTCAACAAATGTATTATTCACTTATGTCACTCATAACACAGTGAGATGTGTCCATTTCCTTTATTTACACATTATCCATGTGAGTGCATTGCATCCATTTCTGTCTTGGTTCTTGCTGTTTTATGTCTGTTCAGCAACATCACCGTTCCTTGCCCCTGTGATTTGTATAACATTGTGTTGTCATGCTGCCACACTGGTGCAATAACTTTGTGTGTAACATGTAGTGGTACATTTTGTGCCATATTGTATCACATTTGTGTGAATGCTTTTCGTGGGCATTTATCCTTCGCATAATGCATAGACAGTCATTTTGCTGTTACTGTACATACCGTTGATGCTATATTTAGCATAATTCCTGCATGCATTGTTTCTCATTCTAAATTATCTTACAGCATATACAATCATATCACCATAGATGTCCATATTTAGGGATTTGGTGTAGATATACAACAATTTACATACATGCACATGCCTCTGAATGTAGTATGACTGAGTCACAGATGCCCTTGTACATTGGAATTGTATATATTCAGTTCTTTCATTTTCATGTGCATGACTGTCCTTTGCTCTGTCATACACATGTACATTATCAGATATATCAATAAAGGTGTTTGTTGCACCTGTTATATTATGTTGCCATGACAGTATATATGTATGGAATAGTGAATATTATGTTGTGTACCTATGTATTTTGCTTTATACTTGTTGCACATTACTGTGTTTGTGTAATATGTACACAGATATGTTTAGGGCAATCAGATATGCTGTCTACCTATATGACCTGTATTAGCCATTCGCTTCAACGTAGATTGGGTGGACTTCCACACCACTCTATGTGGTGACCATATGCATGTGCAATGAGTCCCTTTATATACAGTTGTCCAACTTTATTGTGTGCCTGTGTCTTTTGCTTGCAGTTCCTTACTGATGTAGACCTCTGTTTTCCTCCCTTCTCTATTTTACCTTTGTCATACATATTCCACATGTACATGGTATATGATTAACATCCTCGACCTTAGCATTCCTGTCATGTAGTTTAACTGTTAAAATAATACCTTGTGCAACAATTTCACCATTATACACATGCAAGGCATATGCAGGTAAGGTCATGTTTCCAGTTGTACATGCATTTTTAATATTAAACAGGACAGTTTTACTTCATTCCTAGGCACAAACTGGCATTCCTTATCTAGCATTATATATAACTTAATTACCAATTATTATTCCATGTCACTGTTGTGTATATGTATAATACTACTCATTTTACAGGAAAGGGCTTTATAAAAATGTATGTATGAACATCACTATGAAATAAAAAGCCAACAAGATAATAATGTTTTAAATAAACACAAGCAAAATTATCCCAATAAGAAAAGGTTTCTATTTTAAATTTTAGAGCAGATTTTTTCTCAACCCCAGAGAAGGTGCATGAGAGGATACACTGGGGGTATTGGAGCTTCAGTGGCAATTAAGATTAGGTGCCAGTACCCTACCTGGTCTAAATGATATGTTGTCTATAAATATTGTGCTAAATTTAAGAGCAGCTAAGCTGTATTGTTTTTAAGAATATTTTTATCTAAAAATCTCTTTTTGCAATAACATTTTTTATGTATTTTATTTATTATATTACTTTGAAAATGTCAGGTGCTTTGATTGGTTAATTATTCAATTACTTTGGCATTTAAATACATTGTGGAGGATGCTTATTTGTTCTGAAGAAGTCCTGTTTCTTATAAGGGATGGAAGTGCTTAACATTTTGTGTTATTATTAAGTGTTTTAACTAATCTTGTGGTTCAAACATTGCTTCCTTCACTTTCATATTTGGCATGGAGCTTTCTGAGCAGATACCTCAGTCATTTTTTTGGTTCTATCTCCATATCATAATGGAACAGTTGGGTGATAAGCAGCTTGGTGGATTGCTCTACTAGTCAGCAGGATTAGAGCATTAAAATGTATGTTAAGCCATTGTTCAGCATGAACTCATATTTACTGTGGTAGCATTTATTAGATAATAAGTTTTAAACAAAATATTTTAAGTTGGAATACAATTAGTAAATTATCCTTTTTTGTAAGGTTTTGTGAATAATTTATAATGCATCAGTAAGTGTTCCAGCTGGACACATATTATAAGCACTTTTGTTCATTAAGTTGCAGGGTTTTTTTTTATAAGATCAAGTAATTCAGTTTATGTTGATTGGTTGTTGAGATAGTTTTACCCAAGAAAATATTATTTAAAATGTAAACTCTCATTACTGCAACATGAAGCAATGTGTCCAAGGTTTAAATAAAAATCAGGACAGTTTTCTGTACATTTGTATAATCAGATCAATATAATACATTATTCATCATAAAAGTGTAACAGACTAGTTATACATGGCTTATTTATGACACATAATTAATATAAATGAGTTTATTGATAGATAAATACAGTTAGTTAGCATTCCTGGTAAATCTGAGATGGGTATATTTGCTTAAACTGAACCACATATCAAATGTTGCTACTGGGGTTGCAGAAGCTTCATACTGGGACTATTTCATATTAATCCTTCTGTGAAGTAATTAACTTTGTTTTTTGTTAATCACCCAAAGCCATCTGCTACATGTATTCAGACACTGTAATTTTAGTCTTTGGACAGATAATTCAACTAAATGTTTGCAGTATATAATTAACAGAGTCTTACCAATAAAGGAGACCAGCAGGAGCTGCCTTAGGTCGACTGGTGCCCTAGGCAAAAGGGCTCCACGGTGCCCCCCACCACACCACCTGGTGCCTCCATCCTGGTCTACTTACATCAAATAAACACTGAAAAAGTGCCCCTGCTACAGCGACTCCCTAGGCGGCTGCCTAGTTGGCCTATGCCTAAGGCCGGCTAGGGAGACCAGAAAGTACCATGGTAAGTGCCTGATTTTAAATGGGAAGTACACTGGTTTTCTGTCTAGTAGCCAGAAATCAGTAAAGTTACCACACTTACGAGGCATCATTTTATATTATCAAGTAAGCAATTCTTGCAAAAGTATTTTACTTTTTCAAATGGCTATAATTTATAAGAAAGATCTGCTTTTTTCCTGAATAATAGTTTATATAAACTTTAGAGGAAATTGTATCCCTGTCTTGTAATCCTTTAAAAGTCCGGTAGGCAATATAGATGATTTTAAGATGTATATCAAGATATGATGGGATTTACTGAACACACTTGTTTGCTATAAGTTTTTTTGGTTGCTTTCTGGTAAACATTTGACTTCATAATCTTTTTTAATTGCAGTTTTGGATGTGGCCCATCCATTTTGTCCAGATCCAGCTTATCATAATAGTTTTCACCGAGTTTGCTCCCTACACACTTGAACATCCCTGATGTTTTGAGTGTATCTGCTGACACACCATGCATGTTTAAGTCTACTAAATCCAGGATCACCCCACTTCTGTAATAGGGAGAATACTCTGAGAAGTTGTTCCTCTACGCAACTGCTCCACAATTTTTGCAGCACTTTGTCATCACTCTACACAATGACCTTATAAATGTGAGCTGCCCTTAGTTCAGAAGAATTATAGGATAAAAAGCTGTGTTTGTAACACTGTAAACTACTATAGGATTTTTCTTGGAGTTTATGTTAAATTATCATAGTCACATGTTGGAATGACACTTGTTTGTGTCTTTTGGCTTTTTCCCGGTTAGGGGTCGCCACAGCGGAACTCAGGTCCGCTAATGATTGACAGTTGATTTTTACATATCGGCTTGCCAGGCCTGACGCACAACCTTCAACAAAGGTACGCCCATCCACACATGTCTCCACGCAGAAGGCGCTCTAGCTCGGAATCGAACCGGCCAGTGTCTTACTGTGAGGTGACAACGCTACCGCAGCACCACTACCGCGGGTCCCATGTTGGAATGACACTATGAAGCTGTAAATACTTCCAAAATACTGACTTATTCAGGCCAGACTGCATTGTAATATATTTAAAGGCATTCAATGCTTGAATGCTGTTATCTTGAATACTGGTTAATTTCTTTATGCCAGCATGATCCTAGTTACTGAAATAATGGGTTTATTGTCAATAGAATGTCTTAGATGTTTCAGTAGATGTTTTCTCACCTAACAGAAAGCTATCTCTGTTTCCGAAAAGTAATCCAAGAATCAAATGCATTTTAATATAAAATCTTTTTTTTTGTCTAAAACAACAAATATCTTTAACTATAAGGAAGAATTAATCATGACAGCTTCCGAACATATCTACAGTGGATAATGAGATAAAGCACCCTTGAGGAGATTGATCAAATTAACTGCTACTGCAGAGGATGGCAGATTAAATAGACAGACAGTCTACAGACAATCTGTTGAGTTATTATATATGTTCTACCATTCTAAACAAAGAAAATCAGCAACATTTGATGCTTATGTGTCTAAGGTCATGAATTATTTCTGGAAGGAATTTCTTGTTAAAAGTATATATTCAACCTATAAATGAAAAAATGAATTATTTCTGAAAGTAAACTTTAACAATTCTGCCCAAAACTTTCTTGCATTCATATATAGAGATTTTGTTACTGTGCTTGACATTAGATTAACTAAATATCTGATTCAGCCCTTACAGCAAACTAAAGACCTAACATGACCTTTGGATTACAGTTCTTTTTGCAGTTTTGTTAATATGGATTAGTTCAGTTTTAGCACAGTCAACTTAACTCTGTATCTTCAGCAAAATGCTTAAGAATGTTTATTAGTAGCATGAGAAGATTCCCACTGGCAGACATCAGAACAAGACAGTCATCTATAAACAGTTTAATTTTTTGCTTCTGTGCCATTGAATTACCAAACATTTATGGAAGGAGAGTTTCTGACTGTTTTCTTTCTGTGCAAGCCAGGACCTATTTAATCATTAAGAACAGCAAAGGAGACAGAAGACATCCTTGGTTTATACCTCCTTCTAATGAAAAGGGAATGAGAATGAATTTTTAGTCCAAATGGAAGATATATGATGGCAATCCGTAGCTTTTTTTTTATTCAAATATTTTTATTTGAATTTTTTTTTAAAAAACAAACAGTTAACAATGGCCTCAAATCAAATAAAGATAAAGGAATACAATTATAGTTACACAGACAAAAAATAAGCTTTTTAACAAAGATTAAAATAAGCAATTAAATGTTGTCTTCTTCCTTTCTCTCTTTTTATGAAGGTAAAGTTGTGACCATATTAAATGTCTCAATTAGGGAAAAAACGTTCTCCCAAGGATTATTGATCCATTTCCTAGGAAAGATTCTCATTTCCTTAACTTTGATTTCCAATAATGCTACTTCTTTCAATAGAGTTAGAAAATCTTGAAAAGTTGGGATGACAGGAGAATTCCATTTCCTTGTGATACATGTCTTTGAAACTGCCATTAAAGTCCAAAGAAGATAAAGATCTTTCCTTTTCGTAATAGAGGTTTCATTTATATTCATAAAAATCAATGACTTTGACAAAAAAAAAAAGAATCAGTAAAATGGCTTACAAAAATCCACCTCTATCCTCCCAAAATGTCTTTATATGTGGACACTCATACATAATATGGGACCAGTTAGTATTACATTTTAGAGAACACCTCCAACATAGTATATCATTAGAATTGTTAAATTAGCTATTTTATTAGGAATATAAAAGACTCTATGTAGACACTTCCATGCAAAGATTTTCCAGGTTTTCACATTTGAAGTTAACTTAATGGAATGTAATATATCTACTTTGGTCTCATTTAGTAATAATAATGGACAATCTTTGATGATAAGATTCCAGAATTTCTGGTTAGATTTTATTTTATAATTAATAATGATTTTATATAACTTTTAAATTAAATTTGTCTAATTAAAGTCTCTATATATTACTTCATGCAAATAGAATATAAATTTAGGCATGGTTTTAAATGAAGAGTTATCTATTGTTCTACATAAATCTTTTGCAAAAGGTATTAGGCTGTTAACGGCTAACCAGTCATCATTTGGTAGATTAAATATGTTAATTATTTGATTTACATCCATGACTGTCAGATTTTCCATACATTGGTACCAACATGTGAAATTGATTTCCCTCCATGAGTTAAGAGTATTTATATGAATATTATTGAAGAAGTTTTTTTGTAATTTTGAAGGGGATTAATAGCTGAAGCCGTAGTTTAATGTCAATATTATTGTTTACAAAGCTCCAAAAAGTATTGTACATGTTATTTATATAATTTAGATTAGTAGGTTTGGTGGAATTATATTGCAAGTTAATACAAATAATATGCCAGAGTTTACTCTTCTGTTCCTTCAGCTGCATATTTTTTGCAAATTTACTTTCTTCTTGGAAAATAATAGTATATATTATTTTCCATGCGGAAGAAATTTTTGGATCTATCCAATTTATCACTGTTTTGAAAATGGATGTTTTGATATAAGATTCTAAACCTGGGAAGTTTATGCCTCCCAATTCCTAAGGCCTAATGTGATTAAGAAAAGCTATTCTGTTTTTTTTTTTGGGTACCAAAGGAAATTTATAAAAATTCTGTTTAATTCTTTTTAAACTTTTTTACTAGGGATTATGAGAATAGCTAGTGCGATGTAGCTTACCTTTGGGAGAAGTACCATTTTTATTACCTGCAATCTATCTTCAAAAGTTAAATATAATTTATTCCATTTTCCTCTTAGAAATGTAAGGTTATTCATAATATTAATATAATTTGTGGATAGAATTAATTCCGAATTTTCAGATAAAACAATCCCCAAATATTTTAAGGAGGAAACTTGTTTCCCAATTATTTGATTTGTAATGGTGTTAGAATTATTTTTCTTATTTAACAAAATATGATTCGATTTAGTAACATTAATTTTTAAACCCGAGATATGATAACATTTTTCAGCTAATGAGTTTAATTCACATAATGACTCATCTGAATTTGATAAAGTGAGTAAAATATAATCAGCAAATAGCATTATTTTTGACCCAACTGATATATCCCTCTGGCAGTTTATATATCTTTCCATGGTTTCCATAGGCATACCCATTGTCCAGTATCAAATGCTTTTCAGTGTCTGTTACTTTTGCTAAACAAGGAGATTTAATATGAGTGCAGAAATACTCCACAAAGGCCCTTTATCATATGTGGGTAATGCCTTCTATACAGCTTGTGTGGTGTTGTGAATTAAGTGAAGAATTATGTGCTTTGCTGTTTATACAAGAATTTTGTTACAGAATTTTGTTTCAGAATCCATCCATCCACAAAACCTTTTTGCCATTTTTTTCATATGGGCTCAGGATGTCACTTCAACACTGACAATCATCTACAGCCTAGATTCATACCGTCGTATGGCTAGCCCTGCCACGGAATTTTGTTTCAGAATGTAGTAAAGAAATTACTCGATGGGGAGTTAGATATTCTTAAGGCTCACTAAGTTTGAATAAGACCATTATAACTAATTCAGTTGCAGGAGGAGGCATTGCACCTTTTTTTAAATGCAAGCCGAATGTGACTTGTCATTAAAGTAGGTAATTCATTTTTACATGCAGCATATCTATTGGTGAATAATCCATCAGAATCAAATATTTTGCCTTTGGAATTTTGACTTAGGGCTTGCTTACACAGATTTATCCATGTCACCTTCTTACTGTGTATTTAGGACTTGAAATATTTTTTTAAGATTTTCTATTATATAGGAATTATGAGATGAGATGACTGCACAGAAATACTAATAAAATGATTGCAAGAGATAACCTATGTCTTATGTATGTTTTCACTAAAACATGCAACTCTATTAGTCCCTAAATGTGTTTGTGTTCTCTGTATACTTTGTAAGATATGAGTTTTCCAGAACTTTCATCTTTATGCCCATGCATTAGTAGCAGTTTTGTGAAGGAAGCAATTAGTAGATTTATGAACTCAGTTGGTCTATTTGGTATTGGCTAGCTTATAAAATATGCATCAACTCTTTGTTGTTGAATCTAGACTTTGTACATTTCACATATAATGTGACTTTCTTTATCTATAGCTTCATCTTTAGGGATTAAAGGACTACAGATGGACTGAATTTGTAGCTTGAGGGATTCCCAAACTATCCATATTGACAATTTATCAACTGGATTAATCAGTAAAAGAGAATATAGCCTCTTCTTGCAATAGGCCAAAGATATTAGAGTACAGACAAAGAGAATGGCATAGAGATGTCCTAAGTGAAAGACCTGCTCTGGTAGAGTGTCTAGTCAAATCTAGAATAGACGTTGCTGTTAAAAAGGGGCTAATTAGTATTGCATATATAATACTGCATGATAACTATAAGAATCAGTCAGAGGAGGTTAGAAATATTGGGAACTGGAACTGGGAAAGCAATTTACAAGGGAACAGTGGGTGGACATATATATGACTCCCAAGAATGATGCCACAATATGAAGACAAGATGATCAATTTCAACAATTGGCTTAAGTACTGGTGTCATTCAAAGGGGATCCAATGCCTGTCAGCTTGGGATGATATGCTTGACAAGCCACGATGCTTCGCTAGGGACGGCTTGCACCTGTCACCCCTGGGCTTTCAGATATTGGCAAAGGCTCTTGCTACCCCCATAGTGCCTTTTTTAGGCAAGGCTCAAAAGACAAACCCACCTCCATAGGTATCACAAGGGATAAGAAACTAAGAGTAATGCTACTCAACGCCAGAAGTCTAAACCTCAAGATGCACGCACTCGAAACTCTCCTTAGCATGGAGAACATCGATATCTGTGCAGTAACAGAAACCTGGTTCAGGGCTCCCGAGAGCACCCCAGCGCTACCAGGTTATACCTGATATCATGCTTTTCGGCCCCAAAACTTGGACCGAACCACAAAAGGAGGGGGAGTATTGATATTCATCAAAGATACCCACACCTCTAGGTTGGTGGCAAAGCACGAAGCATCAGAGACTATCCATGTGTAAATAACAATGGGTAAAACTGCCTTCCAGTTTATAGCCTGCTACAGACCACCCTCCCAAACCCAGGAACCCCACTCGGCCTTCCTGAGAACACTGGAAAATATGAAGGTCTCTCCAAACACCATTATATTGGGCGACTTCAACTACCCAAACATAGACTGGGAGCATTACTCTAGCTCCAACACCCTAGCCCAAAGGTTCCTAGAATTTATAAACTCAAATGCTATGGAACAACTTGTTACCACTCCCACAAGAGGGGAAAACATACTGGACCTGATCATCACCAACATGGGGACTCTATGCTCCAGACCAGAAGTGTATCCCTATTGTTTGGCATCTACTTCTCAGAAGTACAGGCCAACATGGGAGGACTTTGGCTGACAAAGTTTGCAGACGACTGCAAACTGCGCCATAGTGGAAAGTGCATCAGACACGGATATCCTTCAGAAGGGACTCATGGAAACAGATAGCTGGTGCCAGAGCCATGGCCTGAAGTTAAGCCAAAAATGTATAGTCATACCCTTCGGGAAAAACAAGGTAACCCCAAGCTACCATATAGGTGGCAATCCACTAAGCACAGAAGAGGTTATCAGGGACCTGGGGACCCAGGTTGACAGTGTCCTTTCTTTTGACACTCACATTGCTAAAGTGGTTAGAAAGACCTTCTACATTGCCCACCTGATCATGAAGGGATTCACATCCAGATCTAGTGAGGTCATTGTTCCCTGTACTCTTCACTTATCAGACCAATGATCGAGTACAATGCCCCATTCGGGATGTATCTCACCCGACATCTGCAGCAATTGGAGAGACCCCAAAGTTCCTCACCAAAAGGATAAAGGGACTCCAAAATCTGTCATATGCTGCCAGATTGAAGAAACTCCAGCTCTATTCAGTCGCATACCGTCTGCTCAGAGGTGACATGTGTCTGACATACAAGGCCATGTCCAACCCGGAATTAATGGACATGCTCCACCTCAAAAATCCAAATCCACCAAAACCACTAGAGCAAGCGACTTAAACCTTAGCACGGCTATAAATAGGACGTGCTGGAGGGATAGATTTATCACTCAGAGACTCCCTATGCTGTGGAATAAAATCCCGGTCCATGTGAGGCAGAGCACCTCGCTGACTCTGTTCAAGAGAAATCTAGACCTGTGGATGGGAGATCGTAGGTTTACCCCGGGAATCATATCTGTGTCACTGCTGGACAGAGGCACAACAAACTAATGGGCACAGTATTTTTTCATATAAGGGGTGGCGTAAGCCACAAAAATTTGGGCTAGGCTTATAAATGCCTTAGGGCAGATAGCCTAGTATAAACCTATGAACCTATGAACCTATGGTAAGATCAGACCATAAACTAATCTCACTGGATATTCACATCCCGACCCCACCCCCTGCCCAGAAAACCACAGTGAAAAACTTCTCTAAAGCAAATTTCACACTCCTCAAAACCGAGGTGGAATCCTTCAAAGCCCCCGGGCCTGTGGAAAATACGGCCCAGACCTCAGAATCCTTTATAAATGCATTCTATGAACACCTTCAGGAATGCATGGATCATGCGATCCCAAATAAAACCAAGACCCAATCCTCCAAAGGCAGACGTCCTGTCTGGTGGACCCCAGCCATAAACAAACTATACAATAGAAGGAGGAAGCTACTAAATGATAGAGCAAAATCCCAAAAGGGAAGGCATCACTGATCAGTATTAGCAAAAAACTACGGGCACTCATAAAATTGTCTAAGGCCAGCTTCGAGAGAAAAATTGCACAGGACACTAAGGATAATCACAAGGCTTTCTTTAGTTATGTTAGGAACCTGGGTGGTAATTCCCAGATATGCTCAGAATTAGTCCAAAATGACAAAAAATGCACTGAACCCACAGACATTGCCAACATCCTAGCTGACAGGTTCAGCGCAAACTTCTCCCCCGCCTCCCCACCAAAAGGGCAAATATCTATCTCAGCAGAGTGCTGCCTCCCTGACATCTCAGATGCTCAGGTAAGAGCTGCCCTCTCCAAAGCAAAAAACACAGCATCAATGGGACCAGACGGTGTCCCGGACTGCGTCCTACATGAACTCCAAGAAGAGCTAAACCCAAACATAAAACTACTGTTCAATCTCAGCCTTACTACAGGATATGTGCCCAAAGAGTGGCGTACAGCAACAGTGGTCCCTCTCCATAAAGGTGGTGCCTCAACAGATCCTAGAAACTATTGCCCCATAAGCCTGACTAGCTTGGTCTGCAAAGCTATGGAAAGGATCATCATGGACCTCATAAATAAAGATATTGGGGACCTACAGACACTGGATCCTACCCAGTTCGGCTTTGTTAAGGGTAGATCCTGCCTCTTAAACCTGGTTGATTTCTTTGAAACAGTCACCAAGGCGATTGACGAGGGGAAGGTGGTCCACACAGCCTACCTGGACCTCGCAAAAGCCTTTGATACAATACCCCACTCGGGCATTATAGATAAGCTCACCAGCTTAAATATAAACCCCTATGTCACTAGATGGATTGCAAACTGGCTCAAGGACAGAACCCAGGAAACAGTTCACTACTTAATGTTCAAATAAAACAACCAAAATAATCACCAAGAACGTAGTTTTAATGAAGCTTTCGGGCACACATCCCTTCATCAGCACATACAGTCACATTTAAATGTTTCTTATATAGAGGGTAATTTAAAAAGCACATGATCAGAACCAGCCTATAATAATACACATAAAAAAGAATTACATCATTATTTAAATAAAATGTAAATTCTACATAAAAAATCTCTAAAAAATACATAGCCTACTAAAATTCTAATAAAATTCTAATAAACAACTTACATATATATACATTTAATAGATGTTATTTTATTTCTAGTTGTTTTCTAACTAAACAATATATAGTTATATATATATATATATAATGGATATAGTTGAACAAAGTTTAAGAGGGGGTGACGTAAACAATGCCATTGAGTTAAAAGAACTAGATTGGATAATCAGGTTACAGGTGGATTCAACTCCTGGTCTCAATAGTGCAGTAAGCATAAAACCTGTTTTAGTTAGAAAACAACTAGAAATAAAATAACATCTATTAAATGTATATATATGTAAGTTGTTTATTAGAATTTTAGTAGGCTATGTATTTTTTAGAGATTTTTTATGTAGAATTTACATTTTATTTAAATAATGATGTAATTCTTTTTTATGTGTATTATTATAGGCTGGTTCTGATCATGTGCTTTTTAAATTACCCTCTATATAAGAAACATTTAAATGTGACTGTATGTGCTGATGAAGGGATGTGTGCCCGAAAGCTTCATTAAAACTACGTTCTTGGTGATTATTTTGGTTGTTTTATTTGAACATCAAGGACAGAACCCACATGGTTAGAATTGCTGGAGCCATGTCATACTCCAAACTAGTTACAAGTGGTGTCCCACAAGGCTCAGTCCTGGGACCGCTCTTGTTCGGTATATATTTCTCAGAGGTAGAGGCCAACACAGAAGGACTGTGGCTGACCAAGTTCGCAGATGACTGCAAACTGGGTGCCATAATCGACTCTCCAGCCGACACAAGCATCCTCCAAAAGGGCCTCATAGAAACAGACAACTGATGCCAGAGCCATGGCCTCAAGCTAAATGCCAAAAAGTGTATAGTCATCCCCTTTGGCAAAAACAAAGTGCCCACAAATTACCACATAGGTGGTAATCCATTAAGTACAGAAGAAGTAATTAGGGACCTGGGGACCCAAGTTGATAGCAATCTCTCATTTGACAACCACGTGGCCAAAGTGGTTATAAAAATATTTTATATAGCCCACCTAATCATGAAGGGATTCACATCTAGATCAGGGGAGGTCATCGTGCCTCTTTACTCATCCCTCATCAGGCCCATAATTGAGTACAATGCCCCTTTTGGGATGTACCTTACCAGGCACCTGCAGCAACTGGAAAGACCCCAAAAGTACCTCACCAAGAGGATCAAAGGGCTCAAACAGATGACATATGCTGCCCGGTTAAAAGAAACTCCAGCTCTACTCAGTGGCATACCGCCTGCTCAGAGGCGATATGTGCCTGACGTATAAAGCCATGTCCAACCCGGAATTAATGGACATGCTGCACCTCAGAAAATCCAAATCCCATCGAGCTACGTGCTCGAGAGACTTGAACCTCAGCACTGAAATAAATAGGACATGCTGGTGGGACAGATTCATAACCCAGAGGCTCCCTTCACTCTGGAATAAAATCCCAGTCCAAGTTAGGCAGAGTCCCTCATTGACTCTCTTCAAGAAGAATCCTGATAAGTGGATGGGAGATCGTAGATTTACTCCGGGTATCACTTCTGTGTCACTGTTAGACAGAGGCACAGTACACTAACCTCAAAAAAGGGCATAACAAAATTCATTTTAAAATGGGTGGCGAAAGCCAAACACACTCTGGCTAGGCTTGTAAATGCCCTAGGGCAGATAGCCTAGTATGAACCTATGAACCTATGAACTCTGAATACATTTTTTTTAATTTAGCTTGTCTCTTTTGCAGGCACACAGCTATAAAATGCACTGTGTTTGTGCAACAACAGTTTGTCTAGCACTTGGTGCAGATGAGTAAGGCTATGAGCTGTTAAAGAGCTGCTTCCTGTAGTACATGGTTTGATTCTCTCATCCTTCATTTGTCTTATATGTAACTGCCAGGTTACTTCACCAGACAGTACTCCTTGGCTGCTCCTAAAAAGGGACCCTTGTGTCCAGTGGGCTGTCCCAGGCTATTAACAAATGCATTACACATTTGTATTATGAAATCCTGCACCCTTCATATAGGTGCTGATTACTTCTTCACTATATGCTATTTGAGTAAGAATCCCATCACATTTATTGTAGTTTAATAGGTTGCAGATGTATTTTCACTAAATGTGAGTTTCAAGGGAAGAGAAGTTTACTGTTTCTCACGTTGTCTATTTTCAGTGTGAAAGTGTTTTATCTGGAAAATGTCTGTCAATTTTTTTTTGTGTGTAAAATCTGAAATAAAAGTTTTAAATGGAATCCAAAGCCCTGTGCTAACTGTAAAAGTAAAATAGAAAATTGTATGTACACTGACAGGTTTGGACAGTGCTCATTGTAATTATGTACAGCACCAAGTAAAGGGGTATTGGTATGGCTGGCAGGGCCTGATTCATTACCCCAAGGAGGTATATGCTACAACAACAAAGCATTATTGGCCATTCAAGTATGTCAGACAAGTACTGAATGATACCAGAGAGGATAGCTATTCCTGATGATGGAGAAGACGTAGGTAGGTCAAAAGTGAGATGCAGGTGTCCTGCAAGCACAATATTTTCTAGTAGTGCTTGCTTCTGAGTTTTGTATGACTTGTGGGTTGTTGAACGTAGCAGATGAAGCATTTATATTATCTTTGTTTTGTTTTATTAATTGCACTAAATAATGCATTACTTTATTAAGAGGTCTGAATGGTGTAATATCGTCCAAACATGTTGCATTTTAGTAGTCGAAATGTTGCATTTTAGTAATATATTTTACAACCTCCAGCAACTGCAAAGGGTTTGGTTTTTGTCAGGTCATCTAGTTTGCATTATTTGGAGTGATGATCAGAGCTGTCTGATCTTCCGCATCTATTATGTAGTCATTGTTGCATATTACTGTGACATAGTCTTCTCTGCAAGACAGGATTTTAAAGAATTTCTGAATGTAGTCAGAATATATTACTTTGGTAGTTGGTGCAGTCAGCTAAAGCTCTGGCTCCTTAATAAGGTGCTGCCTGTGGCAAGGGTGCAGAGTTTGAATCTTTCTGCTGTCATTGACCTACTTTGTGACATTCAGCATGGTCACTTAACCAGATGGTGTTTGGACCAATTAACAATTTGGATTAGGCTCCTTAAAAGTATCCAGGAGTGCATGCCTATTATGTCTGTTGTCACTGTTTGCCAGTCATTCTTTATTGCAAAGATAATCTAGTTCAAGAAATGTTATGGGAATATCACCAGCACACCAATTTTTTAATGCAACATTGAAATGCAAAGTTGTTTGCCAGCAGCAACCTCTGAATTAATAATAGTTTCCTTTAATGCAGAATTCAGGTGAGTTTTACTTCTGCAAATATTTTGCATATTGACTTAGGATATGTTATTAGGCAGTTAATATTTCTTATGCTGTCATAAATATTCTTTTATTTAAACTGTGCTGCACATAGCTGGATCTTATGGCATAATGGTAGTTATTTTTATGTGGTTCTATGTCAGTTTATTGAAAAACCACTTTGTCGAAATCCATATAGTCGCAATGCAGTTAATCAAAAAAAACAATGGAAATAGACCCATCATTATACAACTGCATATAGATCATCCAAAGCTAACAATGAAATATGTACAATTTTATTAAGGACTGCACAGAGTCAATAAAGTGTCTATAACTGCTGTGGCTCTGTGTGGTGGAAAGTAAAGTGTGTTCTTACCTTACCTTGTGTGTGTGTGTGTGTGTGTGTGTGTGTGTGTGTGTGTGTGTGTGTGTGTGTGTGTGTGTGTGTGTGTGTGTGTGTGTGTGTGTGTGTGAATCAAGTACTGAAATGTTGAATTTCAGTACTTAAACTGCAGTATGTTGAATGCGGAAATGTCGAATCCGCTATCGTGGTGTTGCGTTCATGATGTGAGGTGCAGTTTGTGGATTTATCTGGAGTTTCAGGTAAGTGGTGTTTGTGTAAGGGTATTGGCTAGGGATTTTAGTGGTGTGAGCGTGTGTAGTGGTGTTTTTTGTGGGTTTATCTGTTTAGTGTTACCTCTGAGTTAGTATATGTAAGTAGGGGAGGCTTGTCCCCTGCTTATAAAAGGTAGGTGTGTGTGTGTTTTTTTTTACATTTTTTTATTTTTGAGATTGTCTAGTGAATCCGTGTGTGTGTGTGTGTGTGTGTGTGTGTGTGTGTGTGTGAATCAACTTGGAATACTTTGGCTACTGTATGTTAGTGTGAAATGAATTTAATATATGTGACTTTGGTCATTATTATTATTTATGTAGCTGTAATTGATGGTTTGGGGATTGTCTGTGGATTAAAAATGACTGACCCTTCTGAGCTGATACACGTTAGTCATTAGTCTGTCTTTGCAGGACTAGTGTGCATTTGTGTAAAGCAAACTGGAATACTTTTACTATCGTCATTTTTATCACAATTCGACATGTTATGTGCTCCAGTCTATAAAGTGGCTGTAATTGCTGAGTACAGATATTGATGGATTATAATGACAGTAGTTTGAGTGGCATTTTATGATTGAAATGTTCTGAAATGGGTGGTTTTGTCATAATTGGTTCATATATTTTGTTTCATTGCTTAACTGAAAAATGTTCACAATTAAAAATTAAAAAAACACTTTAACAATGTGCTATTTTAAACATAAAATATAAATTAAAGCAATCAGGAAGGTGATTCAAAGAGCACATACATATATGTATGGTCCTAAAAATGTGTGCATGGGGTCATGGCTTGAAAATGGCCCAGGGCTCAAAGTACAATAAATCTGTCAATGGCCAAATGCATTTTCAATAAATATGAGTTTCAAGGAAAGAGACGTTTACTGCTGCTCATGCTAAGTCTGTTTGCAATGTGAGACTGTTTTGTTTAACAAATGACTATCAGTGTTTGTGCTCTAAAGTTTGCAATTTTTTTTAATTAAATTCAAATTTCTGTAATCACTGACAAGTTTGAACAGTGTTTATGGTAAATGGGGAGAGATGACCAAGTAATGGGACATTGGAATGGCTGCTAAGGGTTGAGGCTTTGGTTCATTACCCTAAGGCCCAATTTGATCATAATCTGGCCCTGACCACATACACATAGTGCTAACATTGGACAGTGACAAACACATGCACAATTTAAAAAAAAAAAGAAAAAAAGAAAAAAAACTTGCATATGTGCTTATCCTTGCTACTATTGGATAGGGGAGGCTAATAAGATCTAAGAGAAAATGGATCATTGGTCTGCTGTAATTAGCCACTACTGTCTTACAGCTGAGTTCGCACACAGGCACATACCTACATACTCCCACAATGGGCATTCATGCACATCAGTCACAGAACCCACTCATACGCTCTCTACCCCCCCCCCCCACAGGAAAATGGACATAAACTGCCATAGCTTCTCAAACATTTGCTCTTCACTGTACTGCTGCATTGGTGCAGATGGATTAAGCTCTGACTGCAGCACTAGCAATCTGAGTTTGACTAGTGGGTTGGATGCCTGTTGGAGGTAGTGTGGGGGATGATAGGCAAAACAATTTTTTAGACTGCTTGCCTCTCCTTGGAGTAAAGGAATGTTGGTGATACACATCCAGGCACAAGCTGCATTTCAGAATCTGCTGGTGGAGACTGGGGATCACACAGAAGTGCTATCTACAAGGGGACATGATTATCTAGCATACAGAGGCAGAGATGTCATTCATAAGGCCCCTTGTGTGGCACCCTTTGGACACTATAGACATGCAGAGGATTTACAGGGTAAACAAGGAAAGCCCCTAATGGCCACCTGAATGATGGTTCCCATGATCATCTGTCACCCACTACATACTAAGGGACTGTCTGATGGCAAAGAACTTGATGGTCAACATTCAGCTGGTGGGGAAAAAATACTTCAGTGCACTACTTATCTGGGCATTAATCTGGATAAGCTGAAGCTGCTTCAGTTCACCCTGCATAGATTCAGAAAGACCAGGTGTACTCAAGTAAATTGCTGTGTACACATGTACATTTTATGCGCAACTCTGTATAGCAGTTACTTAGTATGGATATCTATGTATTTCGGTACTAGACAATGTAACTTCTAGCTCTGGCTTCATGACAAATAGGAATGGAGCCCTGACTACTACCCAGGTAACCAGGGTTTAGTTAGTGGTCTCAGCACTTGAAGACTCAGGCGGAGATGGCAGAGGAATGGAGGAGTGCCTCCCAATACCCTCTCTTGTGGAGGGAGGGAGATGTGCATATTCATGGAGGCAAATGTACAAGCAGGATTGTACCTAATGGAAAGCAGGCAGGATGGCCTGTGGTGCCTCATGGGAAGAGATGGAGTCACTTGCTTGTAGTGAATTGCAAATATACAAAGAGTTTTAACAATATCTGTGGCAAATGGAAAAATTGTGGGGAAGAAGACAGGTTGACACAGAGGGTCAGCTACATCATTGAAACAGTTGTACCTTGGGCCAAAAGTCTTCTTCTGTCACATGTATGTATGTTTGTGTTTCATGTATGTCTGTTTGTGTTTATACAAGATAACACTTATATCTGCTGTCTTAGGAAAAAGGTCAGGACTGTAGCCCCAAAGAAACAGTCACAGTGTGGACACAGTATTACAGTGTAACCATAAAGTTCTGGGTCTTATTCTGTCCCATATATGTGTGTTTGTATTTACGCAAGATAAAGAGGACTATGATCTGCTCTCTAATCATAACCAGACTGTTATTGTTTAAGGCACGGATGTCAAGCTCAAAACTGAAACTTGAGAGATGAATCTTGACATCCATATAAAGAACATACAACAATGCAGGTTATGTTTAGAGAGATCTGACCATTTTTTTTTGTAGTGCATGGAGCTTTACTCCCCCCATGAAGGTGTAGAAAAAAAACGTTTTGTACTACTGAGTATTTTACAGCTTTGAAAACTGTAATACACTTACTGCTGACTCCCTTTTATAATCTTGGGACTTATAATCATGAGCCCAGGAATTATTAAAAAAACAAAAAAAGGAGTATGAAAGTATAGAACAGTGAAAGTGAAACATTGCTGTTTTTCTTTAAAGATGCTTTTGTGATTGACAAGCCCCAGTACATCCCCTGACTTGGGAGGTAACCACCCACCCCCACTGAACTTATATATACCAATTCCAAGATCACCATACCTTGGAGGAAACAAAAAACATCTGAGGCACAGAGATCTCAGACTTTGTATATGTAAGTCTACATTTTAGCTCATTCAGTTTTACTATTTCTGGGCTTACAGTAGCTAGTTTCCGAATAGCAAATAATTACCTTTACTGCTACCACACTGAGAGTGGCCACAACAGGAAAAAAGTCAGCGTGAAGTATGAAATGTTTAACAGCTTTCTGATGCTCTTTTGCAGTGGTGCTGACCATTGCAATGCTTTAGCACTGGAGTACAGCTTAATAGCATTAATAGCAAAGAGGGGTGCTTAACAAAAGCTTGTTAAGCAGCTTTTAGATGTCAGAAAGGTACATAATAGTGGTACTACAGGCACTGCAGCTTATATAGCTGCTGTCTTAAAAAAGAGTCAAGACTATAGCCATAATGAAATAGCCACAGTGTGGACACAGTGCTGCATTGTAAAAGGAACGGAGAATGGTAGTCTGTGAGGAATGAAAAAATGTGCTTCATTTATATTTTTTCTGCTTACCATGACAAATAAGCAATATGCTCCAATATGGTATATGTTATAGGGAAATAACAGACTATCCAGGGGTGTAGTTCAACCTGGTACTTCAGAAACAGGGCATTTCTACCCCTAAAAATGTCCATTACTTTTTGTTTCTTTCTTACCTTTTTTTTTAGAAAAAAAAGAATCCCTTTCTATATTTATAGTAAAATATTTCAGATCTCCTAAAAGGCAGCATTTGGAATTGTAGTACCTTTTTTACTGTTTTGAAGTTGTGGTATCTAAAATATGGCACTACAGTTCTTTTCTGACTGGTCTGGAGCTGTGACTTTATGTTTTGCATTTTTCAGACTGAACACACATTTTAACAACATAACACTGTTCTCTAGCAATGACTACCACTAGTGAATTATGTGTACCTTTGGCCCCAAGCTGTTTTCAAGCCATGGGCCCTCTGAGCACATTTTGAGGGCCATGCATAATTTCACGTGTTATTTGATTCACCTTTGTAATTGTTTTAAGTTATGTTTCTTGTTTAACACAACAACATTTGTTAGAGTGTGTTTTAAATTTGCAGTTTTGAACATTTTTTCTAGTAAGCAGTGAAACAGAATGTATGAACCAATAATGACAAAGTACCCATTTCAGAACATTTCAATCAAAAAAGGCCATTCAAACTGCTGCCATTATAATCTGCCAATATCTGTACTCAGTGATTATGCCCACTTTATTAACTGATTACACATCATATGTCTGATTGTGATAAAATGGTCACAGTAAATTACTCTAGTTTGATTTACACAAATGCACAATAGTCTTACAAAGACAGACTAATGACTTTTTAACACTATCAGCTTAGCAGGGTCAGTCATTTTTATTCACAGGCATTCCCCAAAACCAGCAATTATTGCTACATTGTTTATTGCATATTCTCAGATGTCTACATCAAAAAATTAGTAGCAGTAATAATTGCAAGCCACTTCTTTGAAATTTGTTTCACACAAGCAAAAGCCAAAGTATTTCAAATTAATTCACACATGCACACATGCACATTAGTCCTGCAATGCCAGATTGATAATTATTCAAAAATGACCAGATAATAAGAACACAAGACACTTTTATCCATAGATAGCCTCTCCCCCTACCAGCAGTTATAGCCACTTAGTTGGCTGCATATGCCTGTTATTGTTATGAAGAAATAAATATATTTGCTTTATTTGCACCTTTCGATGAACAGCATCAAATTGTTTAACGATCACTGGCAACATGCCATAGGACACAGGCATGGTAGCACAGTTTAAATAATATTTATGAGAGCAATGGAAATGTTTACCTCCTGATAACATTTGTTAAGTTAGTACACACAATCTCTGCAGAAGTGGAAGCCATCTGAATAACTCCACATTAAAGAGAACTATTACTAATGCAGAGGTTGCTCCCTGGAAGATTTAATTGCCTGTGTTGAATTAAAAAATGGTGTTCTTGTGATATTGCCATAACATTTCCTAAACTAGATCAGCTATACAATAGGGATTGCTGCCAAAGTACAATTACTATGCATGTAGTCCAGGAGACCATTAAGGATCCTAGCCCAAATTCCTATTTGCCTCAAAGCATTGTCTGGCTAAATCTTACAGAATGTAAATGAAGGTGGAAAGATTCAAACCCTGCATCCTTGCACAGGAAGCAGCTCATTAAAAAGACAGATCTTTAGTCTCTGAGATAACTGCCAGAATAAAAGTTTTTAACTAAATGCAGACATCCTTTGCAATCCTAACTTTTAGAGAAGACTGTATCACAGTAGTATGCAACAATGACTACATAATGGATGCTGAAAATCAAAGAGTTCTGGGCATCACTCCAAATAATGTAGAATACACAACCTGACAAATGTCAACCCCGTTGCCTTTGCTTGAGGCTATAAAGAAGGTACTAAAAAATATGTTCCTAAAATCCAACGTGTTTAGACTAAATTGCAATTACACAATCCAGGCCTATTAATTAATTAATTTATTTTTAGTGCAATGAGTAAAGCAAAACAATTGAAGACAATATAAATGCTATGGAAGCTTTGGTTCAACAGCACACAAGTCACAGAAAAATCAGACATATTACTATGTGCAACATTCTGTTTTTTTGGGGGGAGGGGGAGACCTACATGCTTGTGGGATACCTACATCTCATTTTTGACCTCCTTGTGTCTCCAGTATCATCAAAAATAGGTATCCATCTAACATCACATGCATACACCCTCAGAGTCAACAGAGCTGGATCGTGTACAAATGGGACCCACTGTAGGATAATGAAAGAAGCCCCTGCCAACCATACACTGTCCTGCCACTTGGCTGTCTCTGTCTATTTACCATGAACACGATTCAAACCTGTCAGGGTACGTAGTATTTTCTTCTTTACTTTTACAATTATCATAGTGAATTGGGTTTTATTTAAAACTTTTATTTCTTGTTTTACAGAAAAATCACTGACATCCATTTTCTAAACAAAATGCTCTCACCTTGAAAACAGACTTAGCAGAGAAACAGTAAACTTATCTTCTCCTGAAACTCACATTTAGTGAAAACACATCTGGCAACCTATTAAACTACAAGAACTGTGTTGGGATTCATATTCAAATAGCATAAAGTGAAGTACTAATTAGTGGCTATGTGAAAAGTATAGGAATTCAAAAGGCAAATGTGTAACACATTTGCTAAGAACCTGATACAGCCAACTGGACACAAACATCCCTTTTCAGAGTCACATAGAAAACAAATGAAGGCTGAAAGTATCAAGTACTGTACTTTAAGATGCAGGTTTTTAACAGCTCATAGCCTTACTCATCTGCACCTAGTGCTAGACAAACTGTTGTAGCCAAAACACAGTGAACTTCACACCTGTTTACCTGCAACAAAACAAAGCAAAAAAAAAAGATAAATTAAAAATGCATTCATAGTTAAAATATTAACATTAAACACATATACTTCATGTTATTCCATTTATAAACATCTAAATAATGGACATGCTGTCAACATTCAACAAAACAAGGAAGCCAAGGATCACATCCAAAGAACATGGCTCATATGATGATACTCCCGTTTACTATAATCAATTTCCTTCATTTACACCATAACTACACTGGTTCATAAGTAGTTTACTAGGCTTGTAGTCCAGGGGACCATTGAGAAGTCTAGCCCAAATTGACAGTTGCCTGATAAAACAGTCTAGTTAAGTGACTTGTTCAAGGACAGGACATAAACATGAGGCAAAATCAGAGATACTCTGCAGAACTAGATATACATAACAGCAGTCTACTTTAAATCACTAAAAAAGTTAAGAGAACAGCGGGTTTTGCATCAAAATGCATTTTGTGAACCACAAAAACTATGAAACTGTAACGACTGACATTAACTCACAGCAACCCTCAGTGATTTACCGAAAAGAAAAGAAAAAAGAGCAGTTAATTGATACCTGGTATGCAGGATTAAGTCTTCTGCCTCCTGCAGCCAAGATAAAGGTTTGATTCTACCTACTCTGTGACTCTGAGCAAGTCACATAAGCAGACCATGCCCTCTTACTGGGGCATTTCACACATGCGCGCAGACACACACACACACACACACACACACACACACACACACACACACACACACACACTACAAGGGGTAAATCCATCTAGTATGTTTTGTAAAGCCATAAGTCAGTACATTACTTGCTCTGTTTCCAGTTGTGCATTCAAAAACACTTGAGGTATGCTCTATAAACAGCACAAGTGCTCCAGGTACACTATCTTGTAGTGGGGAGTAGAATGTGCATGTGCACACTACCACTGAAAGATTTTTTTAAATGTATTCTTGTTGTATTGTTGTACTGAGGGGGCCATGAACCTCCCTAAGGCTATGGACTCTGGGAGACCAATGGTTTCACCTCTAGTATTTTGAAATACCTTAACTGTGCTTGTTTAACTGACATGGTGAGACAGAGCTCTAAATGTTCTTGTGATATTTTGCACTGCACATTATAGCAACAAAGACCTAACATGCACTTGGAAAAAAATCACAAGTTGTATTTTACAGTTGCTTAGCAAAGCTGAAACTTCCATCTAGTTGTTTTTGCAGACCTCAACTTAATTTGTCAGTATTTACAGGAATGTTATTAGAGTGCTATGATTCCTCTTCATAAACAGTCTGAAATTTCTCATCTTTTTAATCGGGCTTTCTACATTATTATTAGCCCACTGATTTTATTCTTTGTCCAGGAAGGTTTCAGCATTTATGAAATAAACCTTCATTAACAGATAGACATTCATTAACAGATAGATAACGCACATCAGCATGATAGCTTTATATCCCAAAGTATCCCTCATCTTTGGAACAAACTCTCACTGACATGTTAAGGAAATAAGTACCCTTGCCACCATCAAGGTAAACCTAGATAAATGGCTGGGCAGCCTCAACTTCTCCCCCAGTCTATCTTAACTTGCTCACTTTGAGGCTGGAAGGGACTTTTGAAATTGTGTTTTTTTAGCTAGGCTTGTATTGATCTGCAGACTGATTGCTTAATACTTACCTATAGATTTAAGAATGAAGGTACTCTGCTGACTTGATATAATGCACCGTAGCCTAACTAGTGATTAAAAATCAAAACAGATAAAACTACTTTATATAATTAGCTTGCATATAGCCTGGTTATTTGAAGGGGATAGAATGGCATGGTAACTCATCCTCTGCAACACACTGCATGGACTGAATGATAGATTAGATCCATGTGGATCATTTTCACTCTAATGTGCAATTAATTTTGCTTTAATTAATTGTATTATTGATATATTTTTGCTATTTAATTTTTTTATAAATCATTTTCTATCTTAAAAGTAACTTCATCAAGCAAATGGCTGAAATGTAAATGTGTCTCTTCATTAGTCCACAGGTTATACTGTTGGGTACAGAATATTTTGTCAATATTACTTTTTTTCTTTCAGTACTTCAGATATATTAGGTAGTGCCAGAGTGCTGAGTGAGTCTTTATGTACTTATTAGTTATGCATGCATGTATTATTTTATTTTATTTTATTTTACATTTGTTGATCGGGCTAGTCTAACTGGATATATGTCCATTTTCAGTAGAGGCCCGGGGAGAAAAGCTCCACATAAGCAAAACTTACAACTTCAGGTACAGATAAATAATTCTGTAACAACTTAAGGTACAGTACTATTTTGAGCTGAAGAATGCACATTTTATATAGACAAATATTATTATTAAAGGAGCAGAGGATAAGAAACAGATAGAGCAACAAACTATTTTAAAGTGGCACACAATAAGAAAGAGAGGTGAAGAAAAAAACACAAATAAATGTAGCAGCTCAAGGAGCAGTATTTAGCAGAGAGTTATACCATTTATCTTACAGTAGCATAGCAACTTAAGGGAAGCATGTAGGAATTATAAAGAAAGTTTATATGGATGTTTTTATGTGAAAAATAAATTACTGCTGCTAGCTAAGAAAGTACACAATTAGAAAAAGATTATGTGAGTGCAACTGTTATAAAGACTAAAAAAGTAAAGGTGAGACTACTGTCAAATAATTACCCTTACTGCTACCACACTGAGAGTGGCCACAACAGGAAAAAAGTCAGCGTGAAGTATGAGAGTAGGAATCCAATTGCAAATGGTAATGTGGGAAGGCTACAGAGAAAGTGGTGGTAAGATGTATGTATATATATATATATATATATATATATATATATATATATATATATATATATATATATATATATATATATATATATATATATGTTTATTTTATTTATTGATTTATATGGGTAAGTCAGTGGATTACTGGGGCCTTTTTTAACCACAGATTAGTTACAATGAGTAAGCATAAAAGTCCAATATATTTTAATGAAAACTGTAATTTGAAGTATAATAAAGCAATACAGATAGGCTGTCATTGTTTTCACTCACATACATCATCAATGTTTGCAAGTGGATTTAATTTCATCATTTTGTTATTGAATCCCGTGGTGGTGCCGCGGTAGCGTTGTCACCTCCCAGTAAGACGTTGTCCTGTTCGATTCTCAGCTAAAGCGTCTTCTGTGCTGAGACATGCGTGAATGGGCGTACCTTCATTGAAGGTTGTGCGTCAGGGCTGGCAACTTGGTACGTAAAAATCTACTGCCAATCATTAGCGGACCGGAGTTCTGCTGTGGCAACCCCTAACCGGGAAAAGCCAAAAGATACAACAACCACAAGGGAGAAATGTCATATATCAAATCACACAAAAACTTTTTTTTGTTTGTTTGTTTTGTTTTGCTTTTTTTAGTGGGCAAGCTCCACTCTCTCCTGAAACCCAATACCCACTGATACCATCTCTGAGATCACATTGTCTTTTGAAAAAAGGGAAATTTCCAAACTGGTACTTTCTCAGTCTTTAAAACAACATCTCCAGAAATGCACACTGGTGATTGACAATGAGAGTTAGTCGTTAATGCAGCGATATTGAACGTGGTACCTGATGATGTTTCATTTAGTACCTGTAAATGGCCATCTACTTTAAAGGTAGAACGCAGCTGTCTTATCTGAAACCTTTAAGTATGCAGTAGAGAAAATAAAAGTGACCACATAATAGTCAGTCTGGAAGGGAGACTATGCCACAGATTATGTTATCTAGTCAGGTGTATTGGTCTAAACACAGACAATGTTGATGTGATTACCAGATTGAGCACTGGGTCTAGTGGGTTCAGTTAACTTACTTAACCAGTAGTTGCTTAGAGAGCTAGCCAAACTACTCACAGTATGCCTTCCAGTGTGAGTTAATGTCACCTTTCCTTGAGTGCTGAATTTTACCTTATCATATATGCCACAGTGGACCTAATGAGGTCAGTGATACCAGATTGATAGGTGGGAGGTGGGCAGATGTGCCAGTATATAGTCACATGACAACCAGTGTCATTAAAGTCAGTTGAGTTAAATGTAGATAGGATACAGTAACAGAATATGTTTTTTGTGACAAGTAAAAGCACCTCTCCACGAAATACTGCACTTGGCTTCTACCAAGATATAGTGATACCAATGTTATCATTTCTTATGCTTCAGTCTATGTACTTATGGATACTAGGTAAAGCAGTTTGGCCCATCTGATGTAGATGTCAGAATGTGCACTTGGGTCACACCGCTTCCTTTCCATATCACCTGACAGAGTAAGAGCTATGGTGGTTCCAACAATAATACTAATGGAGGTGAAATACTTAAGTTTGCACTGGAAGATCTCCTTTTGGAAAAAATCACAGTCTATGTCCGTTAAGCTTCTTACATGTAGAAACAGTGGTGGAGTTAGAATGGGGTTGAATGGATTTTCTGTTGGGGTGCAGCAAATGGGGAAGCAATGTCAAATACTTTACTATAAAGCAAATGTTGTCCTAGGGATGAACAAGTATGAGAACTGAAGAATTAGGTTTCTTGTACTCAGTCTGTTAGAGATGGATTGGCTCACAGCAGTAAACCTATCACAAGATACCTTTTAGGACCTTACCAAGATAATATAAAGTCAGAAAAGTTAGTTACTTGTAATTAGTTCCTGACAATTACACTGTAAAATATCAATTGCTATACTTCAGGACTGGAATGCAATATCGTTTCAAATTGATTCTTTTGTACTACTGCTTTTAGTTTTCTCTGAATGTAGCTAAATGCAAAGTTGTTGTGGATAAAAAGCCAGCTATTGTGAAAATATTGTACATCTCCCTGTGAAATATTGCTATCTTTACTCTGCTATATGACAATTTTAACTTCTGTAAAAGTAGTTTCACCTACTGTAAAAAGTAACAGACTATGCATTCATCAAAACGGTGATCCAAATTGCTGTCATTTTATTTGATTTATCTCTTCATTTCTGTTGCTTTGTGCTTTGGCATCCAAGTTGTGGCTGAAAAAAAAGGTCCATTGACCAGCCAACCTACCATGTAAAGAAAGAAAGAAAGAAAGAAAAAAATAAATAAATAAAATGAAACTAGTTTTCATAGACATGGGCAGAGCTAACAGGAGCCGGATGAACAGCAGCAGTATCTACATATGTTTTTTCTGCTCCATTTAGAAGTTTAAAAAGGGGCTATATAACATTCTAGACACATCTAAAACAGTACCGACAGCACATCTGCCATATAAGCATGCATTTAAGCATAAAGGCCACATGCAAACAAACCTCCGAAACATAGTTTAAACAACAGAAGTTTAAAACTTACAAACAAATGAATCATTTTTGCATTACTAAGTACTTTTGTTAAATGGCCACCAGGCAAAGTGGACCTAATGGCCATTTATGAATTGTACGTCAATGTTTTGTGTGCTGCCAAACCCCTGCTTTCATTGCATTTTCTGTTTACATTATTGCTTGCCTTAAAAGTGAGTTGCAGCACTTATTGAACTACTGAGCTGTACTTTTAATGTTAACTTGCTGTATATTGCATGCTGTTGCAATTTATAAGTTATATCCATTTCTTTTAAAGATTGCAGGTGTTATCAGCTTTAATTTGCAGCAAATATAGTTGCTCTTGTTGCCATTTGACATACTAGAACTGGATATGATGCACGTAAGAGACACTGGTGATAAAGAGATGAAAGAAAAAGCAGCATTCAAAGAAGTAGGAAAGAAATGACGAGATAGAGATGGCCTTGTATGAACAGTCACATTTTCTGAGGTGTAGACAGAGAGTAAAAAGGGTGAAATGACACTTGTACAATAGACTTACATACATACATAAATACAAACGTTTCAAGCACGGGCATTAAAGCCCTTCTAGCTTGCCAATATGTCAAAACACTTGTTCCCATAATAAATGTCCAGGCTGTTCTTAAAAATATCTAAACTAGTACTTAAGTAGAAGAAAACAATTACAGGAAAGATTCCTAAACCACGTTTATATCATGCTATCGAAAGATGAAAATAGCAAACGCTATTTCATCAAACCTAAAATATCTAAACCACATAATATCGAACATTCAGAACAGCAAATGTTTTCCTTGGGAAAAAATTCACTATTCCGAAACACATACACACAACACAAGCACACCTAAAAAACATCAATCCACACACATACACTTATAATCCTACAACTAACTGTACACTAAACTGTACATACACTACTATCTATCCACTTACCTTAACCCAAACCCTAACCCTAAGGTCTGTCACTATCGCACACTCACCTAACCCACGCCCTAACCCTAACTCACTTAACCCACCCCTAACCCTAATTCACCTAACCCGTGCCTTAACCCTAACTCACCTAACCCGTGCCCTAATCCTAACTCACCTAAACCGCGCCCTAATCCTAATGACCACAGAATCGCACACTTACCTGAACTCGACCTGTAAATTTCCACCCCAGCGCTGAAAATAGCGAAACCACAGAACTGGCCAACCAAATTCTTTCCCTAGGAAAGAATTTGGTGTTCTGCAGCTTTGCTGTTTTTAGCGTTCATTCAAAACGGGTCGATATTAGAACATTCAAAGTTTTAAAACTTTGATGTTCTGATATAGACCCTCCTAAACCAAACTGACTGTGCTAGTAGAATGCAGTTCTGCCTCATTCCTTCCTTTGAAAAAACAGCGACTCAATTAGACAGACTGGTTTTGAAATGTCATTTGGATGGAATGCTTAGCATGCATTCAGAGTGCATTTCAGTAATTCCACTCTACGGTTCATTTCATAAAAATATATTTCAAAGAGCAACATTAGCTATGCATGATGCAAGCAACAGTCCATTGTAAATCATTTTAGGTATATTTAATTAAGTTTTTGTTATATCAACTATTAATATACATATTAAGATACAAATTATACATCGTCCTACTGCCTGTTTGGCCAATGCCAAAGTAGGCTTGTGCTAAGCAATGTGGGGACACAATAGCACTGCCAGCCATACAAGAGGAGGAGGAATCACTGGAGGGACTGGCTGCAGTGATACCTCATGGAAGGCAGAGGTGAGAGCAATACAGAGTGGCATTGGCAGATATGTGGTGTCTTGTCCACAATTATGGATTATATCAGGGACAACAAAGAATAAAATTGATGCATGGAATAACACATCCAGCCTATGCATTACAGTGCAGTGACTAGCACTGCTGTGCATCAGACATTACCATACTCATATAAGCCACAGGGTGGGTATGGCACAGTCATCATTATCTGAATGCATGCAGTACAGCACAGTGACAGGGGCCAAAAATGCAACATTGTAGAAGGTTCACGGGTGGTGGATGTGGTGGCCATGTACATGGCTTGGAGGTTAGGGAGAGTCAGGAATCACATCCTCCAGTGATGGGGTGGAACTTCTGTATCTTGAACACTGTCCATTTGTACAATATACAGTAGCTCTGCAGTGTCAGTACTCTAGGCAGTGGGATATCCCTGAGTCAGATTCAGCAAAGTATTGACCATGACAATGGGAGTGTCAATGACCAAGAACAAGGGTAGCTATGGACAATGTGGACAGTGAAGTTGTTTCTGGAATGATGTGGGCTATCTGCATAAGCAACATTTGATCATGCAACATGCATCCATCCCCTAGCATGGCAATGGTGGACAGTTGCCTGTATCCTTGTGGCTGCACCAAAGGCTGCCAAATGGGCCATCACCACCCTCAACAGGTAAGTCTGTTCCAGCTGCCTATATGCCATGTAACTCTACATGCACTGCAGGATGTCCCACACTCTCTGAAGCAGTTGCACTTCCTGACATAGGCCATGCAGTCCATTCAATAACATGTTGTGAGTAGTGGCTATCAGTACCTGGATCACTAGCCTGCACATCTGCTGATTGATGCCAAGGGTGACACCCAGGTCTCACAGTGCCCTGGTGGCATAGCAGAAGACAATGTGACCCTATAATGTCATCTGTGGTGGTGACACATGTGCAGTTTGAGTCAAGCTGACATTGATGAGATATCCAAAACTTTATTGTCATCACAGTTGTGCGTGATGTGTTTGTGCCCTTCAGTGTAAGTGTTTCTGATAGTGTTACTATGTTATAGGGCTGTGCCATGTGCATGGGGCCATCATCATCAATAACTAGTCACTCACTGACATCAGGCATGTTCAAATCTGTTGCCTAGATATTCTAACAGTGGAACCTGTAAGTATAGATAACATACCTGTGGCAGAATTAGATCATATATGTGATGTATAACTATGTGGCGCATTGACTACTAAATAGCCTATGGGTACATACCTGCCTTGTGGTGCAGGTTGTTATTGTTGCCATTGTTGCAGCACTTATGTCTCTGGATGACAGATATTCATATGTGTTTGTCAGAGTAAACATTCACATTTGCAAGTCATTGTCCTACAGAAGCTGATATTATCCTTGTGTATCCTGTGCAGATACGCAGGTGGTCACAAACATCCCAACTGCTACATCCAAGCCACCATCAGGTATGAGGGCTCTCTTACTTTCTGTGGTGAGGGATGCCAATAAATGTTAATCATATTGATAACTGTTGCAGTAGCCTTAGCTACATGGGTTATATACTGCCAAGGATATAACAGCTGGACAGCTTCCAAAGCTTCAGGGCACCTCTCACATGCCCTCACTTGTCACCAGCTCAAGCTGAGCTGACTAAAAGACAAGCCTGGATGCCAATCCCTTTAGAGCTTTACTCAGATCAGTCATCTTTTACCCTGGATCCCTCTGATGTGGCATCTATAGTCACTATGGACAGGAGATTATCCACATCATCTGTGGCTGTTGGGGTCCTCTCAGTGAACAAAGGAGAGCCACTTTTGTTAGTACTGGGAGAGGGAACAAGGAAGATTTCCCTAGGCCATTCCTGGGGAAGCTGCTGTTGCCATTAGTAACATTGTTGGCCCCATTTTCTTGTCAAAAAGAAACAGAAAACTAGCCATGTCTTCTCCTCAAATTTCCTTGGACAGGAGTAGTTTACTTGGTCTGGCTCAGGGTTTAATTCAAGCTATTGATCCTTCTTGTAAAGTAGTTTCTGGTAAAAGAAAGCAGGATACCATGTTTCCTAAACAGAATCAATGTTCTGAATATGAACAGAAAGATAAATGGACAGGTACAGGGTTTTTCTCCTCAGATTACTGATTCAGACTCAGAGGAGACCTCAGTTTCTGATTCTCCCTATGGAGGGGGGTTCTCTTTCTCTGAGATTATTACTAGAATGTGCCAATGTTTTCAGTGGGAGAACAGTGAGGTTTCTCAGTCCCTCAGAAAATAATCTACATTGTTACATAAGGAATTTCCAGAACCTACACCCATTCTTCCTGTTGTCTGCTTTAGAGGACGTGTGTGTTACTGCCTGTAATTTTCCTGATAGTCAGCCAACTTCTCCTAAAAAGGCAGATAGGATGTATAAAGTTTTTCAGTCTTTTAAATTTTATACACTATTCCCAAATCTGACCTACATTTAGTTGATCATACTAGTTAATTCCAGTCCTATTCTTTCTGGTACGGATGGGAGAATTATTGATAAGCATGGGAAAAAGTGTATACTTCTACAATTTTGATTTTCAGAATTTTGAATTGTCAGGCTCATATGTTAAAGTCTGTATTGACTACTTGTGGAAATATGGGAGTGTTTTGTCTGCAGTTTCTTCTTGTGAGGGAAAAATCTGCTTTAATTAACTTAGTTTCTTCTATTGCACAGGTCCCTGCTCATTGTTATCAGTGTGGGTATGACTCTTTTGACACCTCTTCCAGGGCTAGGGCCACAGGTACTTTTTTAAGGGGGTTTGCATGGCTGCATTCTCAGAATCTCCCAGATGATGTTAAAAAGGAGATTTAAAATCCCCCTTTGGTTGGAGATTTAATTTTTGGTCCCTCTATTGCAGAAGTAATCAAAAAGTATGATGGAAGGAGTAAGCTGATCCAGGGAATCTCTAAGACTTTCAGCCCTCCGTTTCTAAAATTTTTAAGTGATTCTCTAACTCCTCATCCAGTTTTGGCAAATAAGTAGAATAAACAATCACAACAAAATACAGATAAATGGATGTTTAAGAAAAAAATGGCAAGGGGTTCCAAAAAGAATTCTTGAATCTTCCAAACCCAAGGACAGTCCAACAAGTCTGAATGAGCACTCAACAGATGATGTGACCCTCTCATCCTGGCCTCTTTTTTTCTTCCAGAAAGTCTGAATCTCCATTTTTCTCTTTGACAGTTGGTTCTGAAGATGGTTCATCAAGGTTGCAGATGGCAGTGGGAGGAAATTCCTCCTTTCAAGGGAGTCATATCTCATCCTCCAGATCAAACTTTTTTGTTTCCACTGGTTCTTCATCACATGTCATCCCAAGGAGTGATAGAACCAGTTCCTCCTTCACAGGTGGGGAAGGGTTTTTATTCAAGAACATTTTTAGTGCCAAAGAAAGATAATGCTTGGAAACCAATTCTGGATCTTTCTTTCCTAATAAAGTTTGTGGTAGTGCCCAAATTCAAAATGTTATCACTTCACAACCTATTACCTCTTCTTCCTCTTTCAAGTTTCATGGTAACACTAGTTTTAAAAGATGCTTATCATCGCATCCCTTTTCATACAGATTTCGTTTCTTAAGGTTTTGTGTGTCTAGATCATATTACTAGTTTTGTACCTTACTTACTCTTTGATCTATCCACTGCACCAAGAGTGTTCATAAAGTGTTTAGCTCCAGTTATACTAGATCATTGCAGGCTATAGGGTAGCCACATGTTTCCATATTTAGACGACATGCATATCTTTGCGGAGTCTTTTTCAAAGTGCCAGGAATATAGCTCTCTTGGTTGAGAGATCTCTTATACAAGCTGGAATTCCAAGAGAACATTCAAAAGTCTTTCTTGACTCCTTCACACAGGATTGTGTTCCTGGGATATCAACTAGACAACTCAGTTCAAAGAGTTTGTCTTCCAAAGAAAGAAAATACATCTATATCTAGATCTATTGCTAAGGTTTTCCAGTCAGACTTTGGTCACTGCAAGGGGAATACCTCAAGATTTTCAGTCTCATGACCTCTATAATTTTCATGATAGCCCTGGCAAGACTCCATATGAGAAAGATTCAGTGGTGTCTGAATTCTCCTTGGTCCTAGCATCAATACCCTTTGTATTTTCAAATCCCAGTGTTGGGGTTTGTCAGGAGAGAACTAATTTTTTGGAGAAAACAGATATCCTTAAATCCAGGCCTCCCCTTCTCCATCTCTGTTCTGAAGTAATCAGTCACCATAGACACCTTGGACTTTGCCTGGGGATCAGTTTCAGGAGGGATAAACATACACGATGTGTGGGACACCAAGGACAAATGCAACCACATAAATATCAAGGAGATGCTTGCTCTGAACAAGGTACTCAAACCTTTGAATCATATTTGGGATTCTGGACCCCTTCAAGTTGCTATAGACAATGTCAGAGTCATGTGGTACATCAACAAGAAAGTGGGAATCAGGTCATACCCTGTCGCTCATCTGGTCAGGATAAAACAGACAGTTGTAGGTTCAATTCAAGTGGCTTCATTATACACAAACACATCAGGAATGAGGCTTTGTAACTTAAACTTAAATAAATTTATAAACAGACTGACTACCACATTCATACATGTTAACACTCTGGCTGTTCTCTCAAAATGACACTGCTGCCTGCACGTGTTCACTATTTATATGCATGTTCCTATGTCTGGAAATGCTTCTTAAAGGTACATACACACACTCTGTTCTATATCCACCCTCTTTGAGAAATAGCTTATATATTAAATGACAGTATTCAATGACATGCAATTATATGAAAATGATCTTTTGACATGCAGTTATACAGAACTAATTCTTTAACATGCAATCATACAAAATCAGACACATATAAAACAATCATGTCCAGGTTGCTGTGTATTTTACAGTAGCTCTAGAAATATGACCTGATCGTGTAACATAAAAGTCAGATTTGGATCTAGCAATGGGGACTGGCTTCAAAGAATGTTCAACTTTGGGGACATCTGGGACATCATCAGGAATTAAAATGGATACTGAGAACATGTTCTTCGGTATGAACATTGTCAAGGTTGCTCTGAGATCGAGAGTCGATATCACAGGTACAATGCTGCAATATCATTTCTGATGCAGGAAGAAGATGCCAGTGATTTCTCCTGTATTCTATACCCTCAGATTCTAAGTAGGATCTCAGCTCAGCACATATACCTCTCACTTCACCAATGTGATCAAAGCCTTTCGCTGTTTGCATCCTCACTGTCTCTCCTTCTTTTAACAGATGAAGAAATCTGCTCATTTTATCATAGCTAGACTTTTGAGAAAAATGCATTTTAAAAAGTTGGGCTTTGATTGCTGTGTTTTTTTTAGCATTAGGCACCAACAAACTAGAACTGATAGGCAAGGTTGTTCTGGTTTGCCTAGATAGAAGTCTCTGAGCAGGCAAGCCAAGTAGGTTGTCACGGGGTATATTTCTGAGATTAAGCAAATTCAAGAAGATATCAGTATTTATAACAAAACAAACCAAGGAGCTGTCACGGCACCAAATTTACCAAATTTACCAAAGGATAGTCCACAGGAAACGTATGATGCAAAATAACGTCCAAGATGCGGATAAATGTATAAAAACAACAGCTTAATTAACATAGGTGAGCGCTTTCGCTGAATAGCTTCATCAGACCTTATAACTACAAAAGACAGATATCAGTATTGTCACACATTGACCTCTCTAGTAATTACTTTGCACAATGTACTGCATGTTCAGCAAAGCCATTTGACGGTGGGTATTCAGGACTACTAGTAACATGGATAAAGTCCCACTCTTTTGCAAATCTCTGAAACAATTGACTGGTAAACTAGGTACTGTTGTCAGAAATAACTTTGTGTGGACTACCATGGAGAGAGAAAGGATGTTTCATCTTAGCAATGACAGCACTGGACGTTAGGTTAGGTAGCAAATCAATTTCCATCCAATTCGAATAAGTGTCTGCCAACACTAAGTAATGCTGATCGTTCCACTCAAATATGTCAGTGACTACAGTTGACTAAAGTAGTTCAGGCAGTTGGTTTAGCTGAAGTGGTTCTTTTTGCAAATGTGGTTTAGTACTATTGCAGACGGAACAAGAAGAAAGCACTTTATCAATGTCTTTTGATAGAGAAGGCCAAAATACTAGTCCTCTCGCCCTTCTTTTGGTAGAGTCAGAACCTGGGTGGCCACAATGGAAAATCTGGATATATTCATGCTGTAAGGAAGTAGGAACAATAACTTTGGGATCTTTGAAAATGATACTATCTTCCATCAGCATCTCATCTCTGTATGGAAATTAAGGTTGTACTTCTGGTAGTACACAGGATTGCTTAGATGGCCATCCTACATCGATGAAGTGGTTGAGCTTTTGCAAAATTGGATCAGTCTTTGTATGATTTTTCAGCTCAAGTCTCATGGTAGAAAAATTACCTACTTCCATGACATCAAAGTCAAAATTCCCTGCATCAAGCTGTTCCGTGATATTTCTGGAAGATCTGGATAAGGTATCAGCCAGATGAAGATGTTTACCTTTTGTATAGACCATTTGGAAATTATACTTTTGTAATCTGAGCATCATTCTTTGTAGTCTTGCTGGAGCCGAATGCATAGGCTTCTTTAAATAATAGTGACTAGAGGTTGATGGTCAGTTTCGATTTGGATAGCTCGGCCATAAATATAATCATGGAACTTCAAACGTGAACACAATTGCGAAAAGTTCCTTCTCAATTCTAGATGAATAGGCAACAGGTTTGCTTCTTGAAGAATAACTGCATCAAGACTGAACTTTGAGGCATCACAGGAAAGAACTACTGGTTTATGGACATCATAGTACCTTAATGTAGGAGGGTTGGCAATTTGCTGTTTGAGGTTATCAAATGCTCTCTGGTGTTTTTCTAACCATGATCAGGCAACATTTTTGCATGTCAGCTCTCTTAAAAGTGCTGATAACTCACTACAGTCAGGGTTAAATTTGCCCAAATAGTTAACCATACCAAAAAAAACACTGTAAAGCTTGGACATTGTTTGGAGCTGGCATTTCAAGCTGGCTGCTTGCTTGGAAGGGTCTGGTCATAAGCCTGTACTGGTAAAAAAGTGACCTATATAAGTAACTTCTGGTAGTCTGAATTTACATTTCAGAGGATTAAACTTTCATTTCATTTCACGTGCTCTGTCCAGAACATTCCTGATGTTTCTGTCATGCTCTCCTTCACCATTGCCTCCAACTAGTAAATCATCAACTATTATTGCACATGGGTAGCCTGAAAAATTTGCTCCATTGCACGGTGAAAGACTTCACTGGCAGAATTTATTCCAAAAGTCATCCTGAGGAATCTGAATCTATGAAATGGGGTACTGAATATAGTCAGTAGTGAAGATTTATGATCAAGCATACTTGCCAAAAGGAACTCTTTGCATCTAAGACAGAAAAAACAGTGGCATTTGGCATGAGGGTGGCAAACTCCTCGACTGTACACATAGGATGATGAGGTCTTTTAAATGCCTTGTTCAAGTCTCTTGGGTCAATGCATATTCTAATTTCATCTGAATTTTTCTTAGGAGCAGGTACCATGGAAGACACTCACTCAACTGGTTCTGTGACTGGACAAATCGTACCTTGCTGCACCGTTTTGTCTAACTGGACCTCGACTTTATCCTGCATAGCTATGGGAACTCTCCTTGATGGTCTGACCATTGGACTGACCTCTGGGTCTACTTTCATGGAGTACACAACTGGAAGTTTGCCTAGCTTGTTGTAGAACACATCAGCATACTGTGAGAAAATAGCATCAGTAAAGCTGGAACTGGGACATGTGCTTACATGATGTATCTCTTTGGTAAAATAAAGCAGTTTCACTCTTAAACTCTCTCACACCTAATAATGACTGCACAGGTCTTCTGACTACATAAAATTGCAAGCTGTAACTGTTCCCAGTCGAATAGCATGAAAGCACTACTGAGCTTTTGGTTTGAGTCTCCTCACCTGCATAAGCAGCAAGCTTTTCACAATTAACCAAATTAAGTTGCTCACCAGCTGTCACTTTAGCAAATGTTTTGGCTGACATTATATTACACTTTGAACCAGTGTCTACTTTGAGCTCTGTGGGTTTACCATTCATCAGGATAGTACAAAATACTTCATTCTTAGCCAGCAAATCTATTGCATTAAACTTTTCACCGACCACTGATACACCATCTACATAGAAAGTAGGGTTGCAACTTTCTATATGATCAACTTGCTTTTTTGAGTGATCTTTCTTAATAACTTAATGAGACTTGACTGATTTACAAAACT
The DNA here is from genome assembly GCF_019279795.1 of Protopterus annectens. Classification (NCBI taxonomy): domain Eukaryota; kingdom Metazoa; phylum Chordata; order Ceratodontiformes; family Protopteridae; genus Protopterus; species Protopterus annectens. The sequence continues at coordinate 1,714,867,987 of NC_056737.1, forward strand.
TTTGAAAGTGCTTCCATTTTTTTACACTTTGGCATTGCTGACCAAATGCTAAGCACTTCTCTCTTTTAGACTCATGGTTGGCTCCACAGTTATAACAGTTAACAATAGGACTTGACTTGGATTTTGCTAACTTACCCTTATACTGCACTGAGCATGTCTGTTTTGCTGAGCTAGTCTTGGAACTTGCTAGAAAGTTACGGAATCTCCCAGGAGAACCCGTACGGGTTGTAGCTGCCATGTGCTTAGGCCTACTTTTGCTTGCCATGTGCTGCATGCTACCTATGTTTGCTCTAGAGGCTGTTGAAACCATGCTATTATCACTTGTAAACATACTTGTGTGCCTTTCTTTGAGCTCATGGATTTGATAAATCTCTATGGCTTTGCTCAAAATTAAATCACTGTTACAAAGCAAAATCTTTCTCACTGCAGCATTACTAACACCACACACAAGCCTGTCCTTTATTAACTCATCTTTCAAATCACCAAATCTACATGTTTTAGCCTTATTGCTCAAGTCAGTGATATAAGCTGCAAACGTTTCACCTGACTTTTGGTCTCTTGTATAAAATAAATGCCTGTCTAATGTACCATTTCTCTGGGGGTGGCACATTTCTCTAAATTTACATTTCAAGCACTCAAGGTCTTCCCTTGATTCAGCCGGTATAACAATATTGTGGTTTTCCCACTCTCCTGCATATACTTCTGGTGCATACACAAATGAATGGTCTCTTTCAATGGCCTCTGACCCAGCTAAGTTAAGCAAAATTAATGCCCTTTTACAAGCATCTTTGTCAGAAAAAGCTGCTTGTGTGAAAATATCATATTCCTGCTCAAATACTCTCCAATTCTCTGCTATATTATGATCAAACACAAGTGGACTGGGTCTGTGAAATGCCTCTGCCATATCAACACACAGTGGTGAAGGTGCTTGGAATTATGTACGAACATATACACATATAAATATATGCCAGAATTTGTAATTATGCCCAGTAGCACAACAGACTCTTTGAAATAACTGCACTTTGCCAAATAAGTAAACTCTGAAAAGACTGCACTTTTCCAAATAAGCGTCTGTAGCACAAGATAGTTTAAAATCACTGTACTTTGTGAAACCACTCCTTATCAGTGTAAGAAATACTTTGAAATTACTGTACTTTGTGAATAAACTGTACACAGCAGAAAAAGCTCAGAGTAAGAAAAACTGAAATGACTGTACACAGCATAATAACTCTTCAAAATGGCTGTACTTTGTGAAATAACTCTGTACAGTGTAAGGAACACTTTGAAATGGCGTCACTCTGTAAATAAATGTACACAGCACAAGAAACTTTTCAAAATGGCTGTAGTTTGACTGCACTTTGCAATATAACTGTACTTTGCACACAGCAAACTGAAATAATCACACTATTATAAAACACACTCTGCAAACACTTTGCACATTCTGAGATACTTCGAACACACTACCTATGCTTTGAATGGCTTCAATCAATGCAAAACAGTAGTTTGTGCCCAAAACATGGTCTTTTACTAAAAAAGATGCAGACGTCTAGCGCTCTAAGCTTACTTTGCCTTTTTATTGTACTCGCTATGCCCTTTTAATCTCTTACCATGGTCATTATACTTTTCTTGTGCTCATTTTACTTTAAACATGCTTGTTATGCAAACCGGAGGTAATTCTAAGCCCCATATTTCTGCTAGCTTTGTCAAATATTGCGGTTTCAAATATTTTGTTTAATTAATAATGTGTTTTGTGCCTTTCATTTGATTAATAATGCGTTTTGTGCTACTCATTTAATTAAGAATGCATTTTCTGCTTTCAAATACTCCATTTTTTTTCTTTGCAAAATAAATCATTTGTGCAAGTTCTGGTTACCATAAGTTCATTTATGGCCCTTTTTTCACCTTCAACTCTGAACCTCATGGTTTGAAGAAGTTGTTCTCTTAATTCTGATTCTGACACCATGTCAACAGACAAACAGTTGTGGGTTCAGTTCAAGCAGCTTTATTACACACAAACATTAGGAATGAGGCTTTGTAACTTAAACTTAAATAAACTTATAAACAGGCTGACTACCATACTCATACATGTTAATACTCTGGCTGTTCTCTCAAAATGGCACTGCTGTCTTCACATGCTCACTATTTATATGCATGTGCCTACATCACATAATGCTTCTTAAAGGTACATACACTTGCTCTGTTCTGCATCCCCCTTTGCAGACTAGCCATGATAGCTTGTGATATAGCTTCATGAAACAGTCTCACTGTACAGGCATCCTACATTCTGTCAAAGCAAAATTGTGTGGCAGACAAGCTGAGCTGGACCAAGGTAGACCCTCATGAATGAAAGTTAGATGGGGGGGGGGGGGTCTGTCAAGATTTGATCCATCTGTGGGGAGTTCCTCAAGTAGACCTCTTTGCCTCCTATTTGAACATCAAACTGGCAAGATTCTGTTCCAGGACTCCAAAAATTAAGCCTTAGAAGACAAATACCTTTTCTTTTCTTTGGACAGGAATGTTCCAGCATGCTTTTCCACCTTTTCTTCTAATATCGAGGGTACTTCTGAAGACTCAAAAGGAATCCCCCAAGATTTTTACGGTGATACACGTCTGGCCCAGGCAACTGTGGTTCTCTTTCTTTTGGAAATGGCCAGGGGCAATTACCAAAAGCTTCCTCACAGACTTGATCTACTCATACAAGAACAGGTGTGTTTTATACACCCTGACATCAATCATATTCAATTGACTGCCTGGATTATAGGGTCTTAATTCCTTTTAGGCACCTGTGTACTGAGGACTGCATCAAGTACTAATGGAGGCAAGAAAGCCTGCTACTAGAAAATCATATGTTAGCAAATGCTAAAGGTTTTCTATTTGGTGCCAGCAACATAACCAGCACCAATTCAGGGCTAGTTTTTGTCTATTTGTGTGAGTTACTAAACTATGGCTTTTCTTATTCCTTTTTCAAGGTTCATTTATTGGCTATTTCAGCATGTCTGCCCATGGATCCTCCTCTTTCATTGCAGTCTCATGTCAAATTTTTTTTGAAAGGGGTTTGCACAAGAGTCCTCCAAGTAAACCTGTGACCCTTCCTTGGGATCTTAATTTTGTGTTAGAGAAGCTAACACTTGCTCCATTTGAACCAGCTAACCTGGCTAACTTGAAGTTCTTAAATCTTCAAGAAAAGTATCTGAGTTATAAGCCCTTATGGTGAGTCAACCCTATCACATTTTCCACAGGGACAGGGCTTCTTTGAGAACTAATCCTTCTTTTATACCAAAAGTGGTATGAAAGTTTATGTTAAGCCAAACCATCCATCTCCCCATTTTCTTTCTTGAACCCAAAAAAATGAGAGAGAAAGGATGATCCATTTCTTGGATATCCACAGACAACTCAGGCACTATCTTGCCAGAACTAAATCTCACCATAAGTAAACTATTCTGGGCAGGTCAAGCTGCAGTGGACCAGGGCATTGGCTTCATCTATCTCTTTTTGGAAAGGGTTGGAGTCTATTAATATTTTAGAATCTGCTACTTGGTTCTCTGTGCACACTTTTCCAAAGCACTATAAGCTCATTTCCTTCTCTAGGTCCAGACAAGCCTTTGCTAGGACCATTCTCCAGGGATGCCTGGGCTCTTCCCCTCCCACTTCCTAAATGTAGTAAGCTAGGGTCATCTACCAATGTTAAGGCTACTGCAACAGTGATCACTTTGATGAACATAATACAGCTGTATAAGTTAACTAACCATAACAGTAGATGTTTGAATGATCACTGCTGCAGTAGCTGCTCCCTCTATCCCCTTGGTTTTTTTGGTGTGTTTTTTTATGCCACAATGTGGACATTTATTTATTTAGTTGTTCCTAGCATTGTCCTGTCAGGGCTCAGCCTCTCTCTCTCTGTTGGGAAGAAAGTTTTGATGGGCTTGGCACTCAGACTTGTCCTTTAGTCAGCTTAGCTTGAACTGACTGAGAGTTTGGGTGCATGGAAGGTGCAGCGAAGCTTGCCGTCTATTTTAGCCTTGGCAGGATATAACCCATATAGCTAAGGCTACTACAGCAGCGATAATTTGAACATCTACTGTTATGGTGCATTTACTTATACAACTGTAATTTCCTTCAACTCCACATTACATTAAAACAAGTACTAGTTTAGATATTTTTAAGAACAGTCTGGACACCTATTATGGGAACAAGTGTTTTGGTGTATTGGCAAGCTAGAAGGGTATTAATGCCCATGCTTGAAATATTTATATGTCTGTATGTATGTGCTTGTGGTACACTGTTGTTATCCCTTCACAGCAGCACAGTAAACTGGCCTAACCTTAGTTCCTGTTCCTTCTCAGGCTGAGCCTCTCCAGCAGGACTGTAGCCATTCCTGACATGTTCCCTGTACTCTACCAAATGAGCCCTCCTCAACAGGGTTACAACCTGTTCTGTCTTGCCCCTGTTCTCTGTGCCCTGCCAAATGCCTACCCCCACCAGAACTGTAACCTGTCCTGTCCTGTCAGGTTGAGACCACCCCACACTAGGATTTCCACCTGTCCTAGCCTGTTCCTTGTGACCTGTATAGCTGAACCCCTGTAGTAAGACTGTAAACTGTCCTTCTCTGTTCTTTGTGCTGTATCAGGTTGAACGCCACAACAGCATTTCAGTTCATTGTTATACCCTGTGCTATGTTACCCCATGTACACTTCTGTGCTGTTACCTCCATGCATCCTTTTGTGTGATCACTGCAGTTTTGAGGTTCATTACTAGTAGTCCTGTGTAATGTTAGTTTGCCTATATGGCAGTATGCTGTGTTATCCACTATAATCTGATTCATACGTTACCCCCCACCATAACATAGTGATTCACAATATGACAGTTATTGCCTTTATCTCCCTAAATGGGCCTTGTAGTTCAGTAATTATGGTCTCCATTGTCAGGAGTAGGAGGATGAAATTTCCTTCTCTGAGTGTGGTTTGGTTGGGGTCTTCCTGGGTCTCCCATCAGAAAGTGTGGTGGCTGGTGGGGACTGATATGGACTGGCAGCTGAATACCAGTATTGGTACCCTGGATCATCTCCTTGTGCAGCTGATTGAATCACATGTCCAGTCATCCCTGTCCATTGATCCCCAGTGGCAGTGCCTCTCAATGATGTCAGCCATGAAGGTGACTAACATCTGGGTGCATTCCTTTCTGAGGTCTTTGCTCAGGTCCATCATACATCTTCCTATTGCCTGTCATTGTGATCCCCTTCCTTGTGTGTCACTCCCTGTCCCATGTTTGTAGGTTCAGTCCTCTCCATCATCTATTGTCCACCCTCTATTAGCCCACATCTCTCCACTGTCAGCCCCCCATATGTTACTACCTCCCTTGTCAGTTTTACTCAGAATTGTTTGTTTGTCTGCCTCTAATTCCTTACCTATATCCTCATTCCTCCACATACTTGCCCCTTTCTACTTTCTACCTCTACCTTTCTTAATAAAATGAAAAATAGGCACCTGTCCCACCCAAAAGGTATACCCTTCTTACCCTGTCTGTCTTCTCTTTGTACTTCTGTGTATTCTTCTACTTGCTCTTCCCCATTTCTGCCTGTATTAGCTACCCATTTTCTTCCTAGTAAATGACAAACTGTCTTGGCACTTTGCTCTGGTACCTTTGTATGGCCTGCCGTCAGTGTCTGCATTGCAGCTATGGGGTACTTTATTGCACATTTGTTTTAATTACTTTATCCTTGTCACACATATATAACACGTGTATTGGTTCCCTGAAAATGGGGGTGTGTTTGGTCGACAGCTGTTTAACTGACTGTTTATGTTCAGCTAAACATCTGGTCGACAAGTATCCAAGTTCACAAAGTTTAAAGAGGTGGGGATTATGCCCTTATCCCATGTTTCTACAATCTTGGAGTTAGCATAGGTTCATAGGTTCATAGGTAGGTACTAGGCTATCTGTCCGAGGGCATTTATAAGCCTAGCCAGAGTGTGTCGGCTTTCGACGCCCCATTGACTAATTAACTGATCCTCTGTCAAGCAGAGCCAATGAAGTGATCCCAGGGGTGTATTTTCTGTTACCCATCCACTTGTCAAGGTTTCTCTTGAAGAGTGTTAGTGAGGGGCTCTGCCTAATGTAGTTTGGAATTTTGTTCCAAAGCATGGGGAGTCTCTGTGACAGGAATCTATCCCTCCAGCATGTTCTATTTATTGTTGTGGTGAGGTTTAGCTCACTTGAGCATGTGGCTCGCAGTGACTTGGATTTCTTTAGGTGGAGCATGTCCATCAATTCTGAGTTGGACATGGCTTTGTAAGTCAGGCAGAGATCACCTCTGAGTAAGCGATATGCCACTGAGTACAGCCGGAGTTTTTTCAGTCAGGCTGCATAGGACATATGTTTGAGGCCAGTAATCCTCTTGATGAGGTACTTTTGTGGTCTTTCCAGCTGTTGGAAGTGTCTTGTGAGGTACAACCCAAATGGGGCATTGTACTCTATGATGGGTCTGATGAGTGACGAGTAGAGGGGCACTATAACCTCTTTATTTCTAGATGCGAACCCTTTAGTAATTAGATGGGCCACATAGAAGGATTTCCTAACTATTTTGGCAATATAATTGTCAAAGGAGAGATTACTATCTACCTGGGTCCCCAAATCTCTTATTACCTCTTCTGTATTAAGGGGGCTGCCACCTATGTGGTAATTTATGGGTGTTTTGTTTTTCCCAAATGGGATGACTATGCATTTTTTGGCATTCAGCTTGAGGTCATGACTTTGACACTAGGTGTCCGTCTCAGTAAGGCCCATTTGGAGGATGTCTGTGTCAGCAGGAGAGAGTCAATTATGGCTCCCATTTTGCAGTCATCAGCAAACGTGGTTAGCCATAGTCCTCCTGTGTTTGCCTGTACTTCTGAGAAGTATATGCAGAATAGTAGGGGTCCTAGGACCGAACCTTGTGGGACACCACTTGTGACTGGTTTAAAGTCGGACCTGGAGCCTGCTATTCTTATCGTGTGAGTTCTGTCTGTAAGCCAGTTGGCAACCCATCTTGTGACATAGGGGTTTATGTTCAGGCTGGTGAGTTTTTCTGTAATTCCCGAGTGGGGAATGGTGTCGAAAGCCTTGGCGAGGTCAAGGTAGGCTGTGTGAACCACCTTTCCCTCTTCTATGGCCTTGGTGACTGTCTCGAAGAAGTCAACCAGGTTTAGTAGGCATGATCTGCCCTTAACAAAGCCAAACTGGGTTGGGTCAAGTGTTTGGAGGTTCCCAATGTCTTTGTTAATGAGTTCCATGATGATGCGCTCCATAGCCTTGCAGACCAGGCTAGTCAGGTTTATGAGGCAATAGTTACCAGGGTCAGTTGTGGCCCCTCCTTTGTGGAGAGGGATAACCATTGCTGTGCGCCATTCTATGTTAAGGCACTTAGCCTGTGGAGAGGTTGAGGTTGAACAGCGTGTTTAGGTGGGGGGTTAGTTCATTCTGTAGTTTGCGCAAGACACAGCCTGGGACACCATCTGGCCCCATTGATGCTGTGTTTTTGGCCTTTGAAAGGGCTGTTTTCACCTGTGCATCTGTGATTTCCGGGACACTATACTTTTCCAGTATTGTTGTGGGCCCTTTTGGAGGTGAGAGGGGGGTGAAGTTTGCACTGAATCTATCTGCCTGGATGTTGGCAATATCAGTAGGTTCAGTATATTTTGTGCTATTTTGCACTAGTTCATTGCATATCTGAGAGTTGCCACTTAGATTCTTAACATAGCTAAAGAAGGCTTTGTGGTTATCTTTTGAATCCTTGGCTATTTTTTTTCGAAGTTAGCCTTGGATGATTTTATGAGGGACATTAATTTCTTACGGATACTGATCAGGGATGTCTTTCCTTCTTGGGATTTGCTTTTTTTCTGAACTAGTTTCCTCCTTCTGTTCTATAACCTGTTTATGGCAGGGGTCCACCAGACTGATTTCCTTCTCTTAGAGGAGTGAGTCTTGGTTTTGCTAGGGATGGCATAATCCATGCATCCTTGTATGTCCTCATAGAGTGCATTTGTAAAGGTTTCTGCATCTATCCTTTAGCATGGGGGCTATGAAACTTACTGCCTCTGTCTTAAGCAAGGTGAAGTTTGCTTTAGAAAAGTTTTTTTACTGTGGTTTCCTTAGTTGGGGGTGTGGTGGGGTGTGGACATCCAGAGTGATTAGTTTATGGTCTGATCTAACCAGTGACAGGTTGACCTCCCTTGTGGAACACCTGTCGCCCATGTTGGTGATGACCAGGTCCAATATGTTTTCACCTCTGGTAGAGGAGTTTACCAGATGATCCAGGGCATTTGAGTTGATGAATTCCAGGAAGCACTGGGCCTGGGAGTTTGTACTCAAATAGTTTTCCCAGTTAATGGTAGAGTAATTGAAATTGCCCAATATCAGGGTGTTCGGTAGGACCTTCATGTTTTCCAGTGTCTCCAGAAAAGTGGAGTGGTGGTCCTGGGTCATGGAAAGTGATCTGTAGTAGGCCACAATTTGCATTGCAGATTTGCCTGATGTTAGTTGCACATGGATGATCTCAGAGGTATCATGATGCGCCACTAACCTGGAGGTGTAGGTATCCTTGATGAATATGGATACACCCCGTCCTTTTGTGTTTCAGTCCATGTTCTGTGGCCAAAACATGTGGTATGAGTTGTAGCCCAATAGTGCTATAGAGCATATATAATTAGCACAGGGTGCGAAGGGAGTGGTTTCTGCTAAAAAAAGAAAAAAAAATCCCCGGGATTCAATAAAGTAATTTCTCCATGCAGGAACAGAGTATCCACTCCTGCATGGAATATGGCCACCGAGCGATCCAGTAAAGTATTGTTTTGACATGCACGAGCGTGTCTACACTATTCCTGCATGGACACCACTGCCTAATGCTAATTACCTCATTTGCTGGGAAAAGCATGTAAATGAGGTGAATTAGCAATTTATCAAGCAAGCAGGCATCCATGCAAGAATAGTGTTAGTTGCAGAAATGTATTTGGTTACTAGCCTGACAGCTCAAAAAAAAGCATGTATTATAATCTTTAGGCATGTCAATGGTCAAGTATATGACATTGGCATGGAAAAGGGTTTCATTTTTATAAAAATATAAGGTTTTTTTTTTTGGCCAATCTCGGCTGTTTAAGCATAGGGCAGTGGCGTGCAAACAAGATCGTGCCTAAAATACAAAAAAATGTGAAAACTCAATTTTAAGGATAATCTGCATTTTGCCATTATAGACTATGGCATGCAGAATCAAAACAATACCGGGGAACAGTGGTTGTCAAGGGGAAAGGCTCTGGGCTAGTGCAGTAACTATGGACCAAGGCAGTGGGGTATGCAAATGAGGGGAAATTTACTGAATCACAAAAATCTTCTAACTGCCAAACTGCACCTAACCGTGTAGGTGCTATAGCATGATCATTTAAGTAGGAGGAGCAACAGACATGAAAAGGGTGTGTGTCATTCATGGCGTAAGTACATTGGAGCCCTGTGGTGCACAAATAAGCTTAGCTAAGCACAGTTAAGCAAAGGGGTGTAAAAACCAAAAGGAGAGTCCAAGTGTAGATCATCCAACGCACTAACAGAACACAAAATGTTCAAGTAGTACACCAATTGCAGCAGCCAAGCAATAAGACACGAAAATATAAATCCAAAACCACATTTAATATTGGAAGTCTCCCAGTTTTGAGGATACTAATGAGTCTGTTTTGAACAGATGCCAGTTTTTCTTAACAATGGACCACAAAATAGAACTATCTACTGTAAACGTGGTTATAAACCTAGGAAGATTTTCAACTGCTGTACAATGAACATCTTCATTCTGTTGGTTAACAATCGTAGTAGAAGGTATTATTTCATTCCTCCCCTTCAACTGTAGTAAAGGTACATATGTGTTGAGATTTCTTTTCGTTACAATTTCACTAATAAGTTCTTCAACAAGATGGATGGGATAACCTCTACTAAGAAACATCTTTTTTAATGTGTCACATTCAACATGGAAATCTTCATCTTTACTGGTGATCCTTGCCGCTCTGACTAACTGGCCTTTCACTACGGCTCGTTTCTGCATTTTCATATTATTTAATGGGAATGAAGAAGAGGCAGCCTCTTTCATCAGCTTTTTGAATAACACTACCGAATTTTTGAAGTTTACTTCGACATTCAGCAGTACTCAAATAGCGTACCTTGACATCCTTTTAACTAAGGATGTGAATGTTTCATGTTTTTCATCTAGAATCTACAGAAAACCGACACATTCCAATACATTTCTTCATTTTACCAGTTGTCATCCCTTCAAGCAGAAACGAGCCGTAGTGAAAGGCCAGTTAGTCAGAGCGGCAAGGATCACCAGTAAAGATGAAGATTTCCATGTTGAATGTGACACATTAAAAAAGATGTTTCTTAGTAGAGGTTATCCCATCCATCTTGTTGAAGAACTTATTAGTGAAATTGTAACGAAAAGAAATCTCAACACATATGTACCTTTACTACAGTTGAAGGGGAGGAATGAAATAATACCTTCTACTACGATTGTTAACCAACAGAATGAAGATGTTCATTGTACAGCAGTTGAAAATCTTCCTAGGTTTATAACCACGTTTACAGTAGATAGTTCTATTTTGTGGTCCATTGTTAAGAAAAACTGGCATCTGTTCAAAACAGACTCATTAGTATCCTCAAAACTGGGAGACTTCCAATATTAAATGTGGTTTTGGATTTATATTTTCGTGTCTTATTGCTTGGCTGCTGCAATTGGTGTACTACTTGAACATTTTGTGTTCTGTTAGTGCGTTGGATGATCTACACTTGGACTCTCCTTTTGGTTTTTATACGTGTGTTTTTTGTTCAATTTCCCTAGTATGGCGTCTGGGTCTGTTGGTGAGCCTGTCAGTGATTTCCCCAACGCTACACCCGAGCTATTGAAAGCTAATCAGCCAGGTTCGAATATTCAAACGAAAACTGGTAACCAGCCAACTGCAGCCATTCCAACTGAAGAACGGACTACCACCATTGTAACAGTGGATATACTCATGAACAAACTTGATTCTATCCTTTCCAGGCTAGAATCACTTGAAAAGGCTCACAACCGTCTGTCCTCTGAAACTAGTATTGGCAATGCACTCGATATGAACAATGCTGCTAATTGCGGCAATAGCGCCGCTATAAAAGTTTGTAATAAACCATGTGGCACTATGAATGTGCCACACGCTGACACTATATGTAATGTCAGCTGTTCTACAAATAAAGATTTGGGGTTAAGTTCTGCGGCGGAAAGGGTCCGCGAATTCAATGGAGCTGAACAGCTTTCTTCTAACTCACGTAACTCATCCCACACTATGGAAAGTAACATCGACATGACAGCAGGCTTGGTTGAGGCTAACCAGGCTAGGCAGAGGAGAATTCCAGCCATCGAGGAGCTACCGTCCACCGGAATGCCGGTTTTGCAACGTGAACCTCAATTTGATAATCACAACGTTCCACTCTTTGATAATACCTTTACACTGGCATCACAATATGGATTTACGTCCGTCCACAATCGGAAATCACCAGGGAGCGTTTCAGCTGTAAATACTCATCTTGGAAGAAATAATTCTGAACAAGGTTTAAATACTGTTTCAAATACTGCTTCAGATACTAGCGGTTTGCAAAGGGATCAACTTTTGGTGAGTTCCAGCCATTTAAATACAGCTAATTTTCTAAACTGGATTAATGTCAACCCTAGTTTTTCTAACGCTCTCACCGATTCATCTGATAAAGACAGTCACTGTGAACCTGACATATCCATTAACTTAAAATCTTTAGATAATATTCTATTGAAAGTAAAAAAATTGAAACTTGAAGTGGCTTATTTCAACGAATGTCTAGCAAAGAAAATTGTTCCTAAAGGTTTAAGACATTACCAGTACCCAACTGGTTTGCTGATAAACTCATTATTTCATCAAGATTTATTATGTATGTTTGATAGACATGGGTTTGAAATGCTTAACCTGATGATAAAACATTATTCTTTGCAAATTGAAGAATTAAATGTAGAAGCTATTGCATTAGATAATATTATTAGAAGTGACTTAATGTTTGAGCGTTACACACTTGAATATACGAAATTGTTTAAAAATATAGATGATTTTATTTTGAAATCCAAACTGACTAAATTTAAAAAACTAGATAGAGACCTTAAAGCTTATAGGGAAGGGGTTGCGTATCCTAAACCACCTACAGGCCAGGTTTGGAAGTTGAATTCTGTACCTAATTCTAATAGACCCCTTCGCCACATACCCAATGATAGTAATAGTTCTGCTTCTGCCTCTGGCCTTAATTCTAATTTTGATGCCATTCAGAATGATGATCATGGCAACGGTGAGAGTGAGCCCCCTTTTGAACTTCGTAGGAGCGAAAGGCTTCAGAATAAGAATAACAACTTTAACCATAACCCTCAGGAAAGTTTTTTAGGGGCAAGACCCAAGGTCCAACGGCAGTGGCAGAATCAAACATACCAGAGGAGGAACCATCGTTAAGTTTCAATGTTCAGTTTAGTGACCAGGACCACGTTTCCCCTGATAGTATTCTGGATTCTCCACTTATATCAACATTACATGAAACTGACGCTAGCTCGGAGTATGTATATAACGAACCTATCATCAGTACTAATTCATCAGGTGACTTCAAGGTGTATAATTTCTCCGATATTGAAGTTACTCTTGACATGGCCGACTTAATGGCTAAGGGATTAACTTACGTCCCCCACCAACAGACAGATTTCGTCAAGGCGATCACTGACATTAAAACTTTCACTAGAAAATTGAATTTTAGGCTCATGATGGGAGGAGGGGCATACTCTGATTGTAACTCCCAATTTCATATCCCTAGCACATTCAATCCCCCACTCCATCCCCTTTTGTCCATGTTTGAATTAATATGTGAATTGGATATCAGGAACCAAATCAAGAATAATAAAAACTCTATTCCTGAATACTACATAAAAGAAATGGAAAATGTCTGGAATCTCCGTATGAAGAATTTACGGATTTGCAAACCTGACAAAGGTGGTGGGGTGGTCATTTTTGAATATAATGATTACTTTGATCGGATGACACTATTACTTGACAGTCCATCTTACGCCTTGAGTTCTAAGAATGAGATCAATAAGGCGTATAAAATCATTCAAGACCATATTGAAGAGATGTTTATAGATGGTAGGATCAATCAAGATATGTTCAACTACATGACTACCTCTTATCCCAAGGTCCCTTATTTCTTCGGGATACCTAAGATTCATAAAAATGTCAACAACCCACCTATGCGTCCATTGATTGATAGTCGTGGATCACCCACTTATGCTTGTGCAAAAGTAGTAGATGGCATTTTGCAGAAATATATTTCCTTAGAGACCCACATCTGCAAAGATTCGTGGACATTTCTCTCCAAGATCAATGACCTTCAATATGAAGAACACTACAATTTCCTTACCATCGATGTTAAGGATCTATATACCTGCATTCCTCAAGATATAGCCATCCAGTGGGTTGGAGAAAGATTAACAGCTAGAGGAGCAAATAGCCGTGACATTTCTTTAGTGGTTGAACTACTTGATTTAACACTACCTTACAACTTTTTCATGTTCGGTGGAAATTTCTACTTGCAAACAGTCGGAGTTGGAATGGGCTCACCGTATGGTGCAAGTGTGGCCAACTTTGTCATGGCTCATTGGGAACAACAATTCATTTTTCAGGAGTCCGCATTTTCTGGACACCTTGTGCACTACACGCGTTACCTTGACGACATTTTCATATTATTTAATGGGAATGAAGAAGAGGCAGCCTCTTTCATCAGCTTTTTGAATAACACTACCGAATTTTTGAAGTTTACTTCGACATTCAGCAGTACTCAAATAGCGTACCTTGACATCCTTTTAACTAAGGATGTGAATGTTTCATGTTTTTCATCTAGAATCTACAGAAAACCGACACATTCCAATACATTTCTTCATTTTACCAGTTGTCATCCCTTCAAGCAGAAACGAGCCGTAGTGAAAGGCCAGTTAGTCAGAGCGGCAAGGATCACCAGTAAAGATGAAGATTTCCATGTTGAATGTGACACATTAAAAAAGATGTTTCTTAGTAGAGGTTATCCCATCCATCTTGTTGAAGAACTTATTAGTGAAATTGTAACGAAAAGAAATCTCAACACATATGTACCTTTACTACAGTTGAAGGGGAGGAATGAAATAATACCTTCTACTACGATTGTTAACCAACAGAATGAAGATGTTCATTGTACAGCAGTTGAAAATCTTCCTAGGTTTATAACCACGTTTACAGTAGATAGTTCTATTTTGTGGTCCATTGTTAAGAAAAACTGGCATCTGTTCAAAACAGACTCATTAGTATCCTCAAAACTGGGAGACTTCCAATATTAAATGTGGTTTTGGATTTATATTTTCGTGTCTTATTGCTTGGCTGCTGCAATTGGTGTACTACTTGAACATTTTGTGTTCTGTTAGTGCGTTGGATGATCTACACTTGGACTCTCCTTTTGGTTTTTATAAGCAAAGGGGTGTGTCTGAGGCTGTATTGACTTATTCCATGAAATGAAGAGCATGCTTGCATCCAGGGAAGGCCATTTCTTTGTGTTTACATTAGCTAAATGGGTTTTTGTGGCACGCACCCGGTCTAAAACAAACAAAAAAAGAAACACAGAAATAGCAGGACTGTTTACATTTGGGCACCGGGTCTGCGCAGCGCACCTCAGGGTTTAAAAGGGGAGGAAATGGGAAAGGAAAAAAGGAATAAAAGGTAAATAGCAGAATAAAAGCAATCAAGAACAAATTACATAGCTGGCAGGTGGAATGAATCATAGTCAACCAATCATACAGGGAGCATCTGCAGCACAACAGTATAAACTATGCAAATACCTTACAGTCTGTTTTTTCCCACAAACTCTGCACCACTGGTGTATGCATGCAGGGGAATTTTAACTGGAACAATGGTAGGGGCTGCCATTGCTTTGATCCATCAGTATGTGCTAGAGGCTGAGGGTGGAGAGGAGGATAATTCTGACAACCGCCACAGATCGAGGAGGAGGAGAAGAGCTCAGACCCAGAGTAACTTACCAGGGGCTACATGATCTGGAGAAAGTAAAATGCTACAGGGTGGACACAGACATACTTCAGCAAATCACTGAGCTGTGGCAGCCTCAACTCAGACCTAGAGCCAACAGAGTGGAACCCATCCCAGTGGATACCAAAGTATGTGTAGCCTTAAGAATTCTAGCTACATGTACTTTCCAAAGACCTACTGGGGACATCATGGGGGTCTCACAGGCATCTGCATCCAGGCTACTCAACCAGTTCCTGGATGCCATGCTACCACATACTGGTGAGCACATTTACTTCTCCAACATCCATGAGGAGAGTACCAGCAATATGCGTCTCTTCCACTGTGTAGCAGAATGTCCAGAGGTACTGGGTGCCATAGACTGCACGTACATCAACATCAAAGCACCACCCGGTGAACAGGGTAGGGTCTACATAAACTGCAAGGGATTCCACTCCATCATCTGGCAGGTTGTGTGCAACGTCCAGGGGATTATCATGAATGTATATGCTGGCAGCCCTGGAAGCTATCATGACTCCCACATCTGGTATTCATCACAGTTGCACTAGACATTTGCCAGTGGGGGAATCCAATATGGCCATCTGGTGGGGGATGCTGACTATGCACTGGAGCTGTGGATGATGACACCCATCAGAAATGCACACACACCCACACAAGAATGTCATAATGAGGCACACGCACAACCCAGGATCATTATAGAGCATGTGTTTGGGATGCTCAAGTCACGGTTCCACTGTCTTGACATATCTGGTGGAGCCTTGCAGTACTCTCCAGCCACATGTGCCATATGTGCCATGCTACACAATATGATCCTGTGGAAATAGCTGCAGGAGGAACAGCATGGAGAAGGGGCACACAGCCCACCACCATTGCCAAGGTCCCCACAGGCACAGAGGGACTTAGAGGAAGAGGCTCCTGAGTCTGCTCCTGTAGGCAGACGGAAGCATGCCCAGTATGCTCAGGCCTTGGCAAAGAGGCAATGCATAGCACACACACACTGACACTGTAGAAACCCCAGGGACTGACACCTCTCTCTGACTCACACACACAGTAAAATGGTTGACACACACATCACATTACCTGTAACTTACCATGTATAGGCAGTGTACTGTGTGCATCCAACATAGGCGGCCTTCAAGCACCGTCCTCATAACTGTCTCAGGCACAAGTTAAGTCAGGCTTCTTAACAATAAATGAATGGATTAGTGTAGTTTGCTAGCATATTTATGGTAATGGGGTGGCCTACTGGGATAGCAGCACACAACTGATAGCTATGTGGGACACTAGGAAATGTCTGGCCAAAACTGGTCTCCACACACTATGCAGTAGTACTCAAGGTAGCGAATCCCACTGCAGTATATGTGTGGGAACAACTAACTGGGAGGTCATAGGTCACAGGCATGGATATCAGTGTGGGGGTCCTATACCTACCCCTCACACCCACACAGCAAGTCAGCTGTAGAAAACCAGAGAGAAATGTCTGGTAAAGGCACACAAATAGTGGCAATATTGAATTACCCCCTACAGACTCACGCAGTGATAGCACAGCAGGACTCACAGTTGCAATAAGGCTATGAAGGGTAAGAAGTCTGAAACTCAAATGTATGCCATTACAATGTGACCTGTGCTCTTTACTGATATGACTCTAGTCCCCAAGACAGGACACAATAGTATGGTAAATGGAAACAAAATGTAAAGCAAATATCAGCACAGTCTGTTCAAATGTGTACAGTTGACAGGTGTGCCCCCCCCCCATATACCCACAGAAATGCAGTAACATGTATGCTTGCAGGGAAATAGCAGCATAGCACACACTGGCAATACCCATGAAAACATGTCACCTGTCCACAATATGCAGGGGGTCAATGCGCTATGTGTATGTGTGGTTAATACTGTAAGGATCTGGCCAGCATGTTCTCCTGGCCGTCTCTCATAGTGCCCTAGGTACAGTGCTGTCTTTGACAGGGCCATGTGCAGATAACTACAGTGCCAACTGTTATGCATGTCAGTGACACCCACTGCTCTTTCACTGACATACCTGGAAGTCACAGTGTTATGTGGAATATACTACACATATAATGGACATCTTGAAGGATGTGTAGCTGAGGTGCCAAGGCTTTTGTGAATATAAGTGCTTTTTGGTACTGTTGCCAGTGGTTATTCTCAATAATCCTTTTGTCTTATGTATGCTTTTACATATAATGGACATGCCTGCACAGTACAAAGCACTCTGTGCTCATACCCATAACTCCCAACCTCTGACAGCAAAATGTTTGGACAAGAGCAGAAATAAAAGTGGAACAAAGGCACAATGATAGGCATGTGTTGCAAATATTGCCCTTGCATACTGAGAAAGTTGGTAGGGTGAGGGGTTTGCAGTAGCAGAAATTGTCTGAAAGTTATGTAGTATGAAACAGTAATGTCTGTCATTATTTTGTAACATCACTCTTCAATTATATGTAACTAACTTGCCATAAAAACACAAGTTTATGTAGACAGGATGAAACCTCTAGCCAAACACCTAGACAACCTGCCAAAAAATGTACAGGTGAGAGGTATACCCACACAAGAATATGACATCTCAGGTTAGAAAGATACCATACAAGCAGGAGATCCCCAGCCAGTATATCACTAGGTTGCTGGACTGTTTACACAGGGTGTCATCACACAGCTGTCTATAGCCACACCTCACAAATGTCCTTGTTGGGCAAGAATTTACATAACTGCCCTCATAATATTGGTCTATGAATCATACAACTAGTATTCCCTTGGTAAGGCACTGTGATGATCTGAGAATGTCTGGCACTAGGTAATGGCACAATACATTGCAGTGTCAGACTAAAAATATGTCAGAAAATGTCTGCTAAACAAACCCAATACCCTGAGGAAAATCCTGTGTACTCCTGAGAGGTATGGCTGTAGAGCACACAAAACCCTGGACTGGAGTACACCTATTTCTGGAATGGAGTCTCACTTTAACTATAGAAGGTCACACTGGGCATGCTCCTGCACTTAGAGAATCACAGGACATGTTGGAACCCACATCGGAATATATGACTATATTGTGTATATTTGTCTGTGCATACATACAGCTATGTACACCTCAACTGTCCCCACACACACACATCAGACAGGATTGCCCTCATCTAGCTAGGTGTCCCATATGTGATATATCTGCATCTGTTGTGTGAGATACACACACACACACACACACACACACACACACACACATATATATATATATATATATATATATATATATATATGGGCAACAGATAACATATGTCAAACATACACACACATAGATGTGGGGAAGTGAGAGAAAGACAGTGATAGAAAGAGATGACACAGGGGGACACAGAGAGAGTGATTCACACACATGGATACCCTGAATTGCATACAGTTGATGTTCTGCTGTGGACAGTGGCATTCCCGTTGTAAACAGTTGCACGTGGCAGCATAAAAGGTGAGACCTATTGTGTAATAGTACTGATGTCGGTTTTATAATATCACATCACCTGCCTGTGTGTGTGTGTGTGTGTGTGTGTGTGTGTGTGTGTGTGTGTGTGTCCATAGGTCTAAATATTTGGATACTGTTCCCACTCAGTACACTTCACATTGCCCTACTTCACAAGATCTGCTGCTGTCATTCATCTTAGAAGTACCATTGGACACCTATCACCCCTGTAAGCTCTGTAGCTCATGCGATAACTGTGTAACACTATAGTACAAATAACTAGATAGTTAGGGGTTCTAATCTCAATACTGGCAACTGTGTGTGTGTACGAGAGTGAGGGAGTGTGTGTTTGTTTGTAGGTGAAACAGTTTTAGGCGATTCCCACCCACAACATTTCCCAGTGCCCCACCTTATCAGTCCTGCTGATGTCATTCCCCTTATCTGCACCTTTGGCCAGTTGTCACCCCAGTAAGCTCCATAGTATGTGTGATAACTGTGTAACACTATAGTACAAATCACTAGATAGGCAGTGGTTCTAATCTCAATACTGGCAAGTAAGTGTGTGTGTGTGTGTGTGTGTGTGTGTGTGTGTGTGTGTGTGTGTTTGTGTGTATTAAGAATCATATCCTGTGTGGGTCATGCCATTTTGATGTGTGTACCATCCACGCCTGTTTACCACCTCCCAATGGCATTACTTTATATAGCATGTTAATGGCATCTGCGTCACATGCAGCATGTTAAACTGTTGTACAGGCCATTCCAGTCATCTGTACAGATGTCAACAGAATATCTGGATGTTTTCAACCCATATGTGATCTGTGTCCCCTGATAATGGCCATGTATGTGATATTGTTGCCAAATAGGTCACAGTTAGTGTACTGACACACATGCCAACATCAGATATCATACCTGACTGAAATATCATGCTGATACAAAGTCTGTTACTGTATCACTTGTCCAGGCTTGTAGGAGCAATAGATGACTCCAGTTTCCAGTAGGTTATCTCACCATCCATTAAGGCATTCACAACATTACGTGTTGTAATAGGTAGTGGGTTTTGTCCCACACATATAATCTATGTGGGGCATGCCATGTGTATGTAGCACTATAGTACATTAAAGTGGATATGTAGGTTTACTAATCTGTCCATTGCCAACTGTGTTTGTGTTACTGTATGCACATCCTCTGTGTCAGTCTTTACTGTCTGTATACAAAGGATATACCATTTTGTCTCCATGTTCTACCCTGTGAACTCAGAAATACATACCACAAACCTGTCATACACAGTACCATGCATGCCCTTACCAACTGCATCAGGGTTGAGTGTATGGGAAAGAAATGGCAGGGACAACAGGTGGTGACATGTGAATTTGTTGTGGTCAATCTAATGGCTAAGCTAGTGAGGGACCTACTGACAGTACTCCAGTAACCTGTTCCATATGTATGAGCCTGTGGTTCTATACAACATGGAAGTGACATATCTGAAGGCTATCTGTCTATGACAAGGGGTATGCATGTCAGGTCACACTGTCTGACAACAGTGTCAATCACACACTGTTGCATGCATACACACCTGGTAAACGTACATATAAAGCTGTACCTTGGCTATGAAATGGTCGGTTTATTTCAACTCTGCCAAACTCCACGTTGGTAATGTCTGCAGGGCCACAGCCTGCAGAACCACAGACACCTGGAACACAAACAGAATACAGCATTCCAGACTACAATAAGTCAGTGGCACTAGCAGCAATAATGCATCATGGCTAATAAGGTACATTCAGCTTTATGTGTACCTATAAGAAATGCAAGCAGACAGCACCTTAAACAGTATTACATAGCTACACTGTACTATATTCACCTTGTGCATCAGACTCATATTAGCCTGTCCCTGCATCGATGGTATGGATGACAGGGATGTGGCCCAGGTATCATCATATGTACAGGGTGTGGTGTGGGTTTGCCAGAGGCCTAGACTGGGCCACATGGTTGACATCCATGTGTTTGTGTTTGGAGGGGTATCCTATAGATGGGCTGTGCAGAGGTGCTGTGTGTGTCTCTGGAGGTGACCTGCCTGCGATACAGATGTGTGTGTGTGTGTGTGTGTGTGTGTGTGTGTGTGTGTGTGTGTGTGTGTGTGTGTGTGTGTATGTATGCACACAGTCATGCCATGTGGCTGCCCTACACAGGGGTATGTTGGACAGCTGTGGACCATACATGGCAGGGTGTCCAGTTCACTGTCTCCGGCCATGGACAAGTGAACTGGTCATGCCAGGGGTCTCACTGGCACCACCAGGCCCAAGGTCAGATGCAGTACTGCTTCCTGATGGTGACTGCTGTCTGCTGGATCTGTGTCCCTGACTGGACTGGCCAGGACCATGTGCCCATGGCCTGCTCCATTATGATGTGGACAGCAGTGCTCCCTTTGGTAGTGCTGGTTTCACTGCCACTACCAGAGTGTGAAGGTGCATGCCCCATAGACTTTCAGCTGATGTTGGTGCTGACCTACATCCACGTGGCTGATTCCCATCTCCCACCACATGCTATAGTACAGACATGCCACGGTCGAGGATTTCCAAAGTCTCACCCCACCGTCTATTCATGACCTCAGTATTTTGGCATGTGGCCTCAACAAGGTCACGCATGTTGCCACATAAATCAAGAAGAGTTGCATCCACCACCCTGAGTATTTGTCTGGTGTTGCACTCACTACGTGCCTGTGCATCCATGACAGCCCAAAACATGCATCTGGTGACACCTGCTGTGGCACTTGTGACAGCGACTTAATGAGCAGCAGTCCTCCTGCGAGCACCCCTGTCCATCTGCCTGTGTGGGACCTCACCTGCACTCTGGCTATGGACAGTGTCTACACTCACACCTGCTGTAGTCACCACACTAGCCTGTTCCATGCCACCACCTGCCAACTGTCCATCATCTGTGGCTGCTGGGGATGGGGCATGTTGGGCATTGTGACTGTGTGTGGGGACATTGTGGATGACTGTGGAATGCCATCCAATGGCACAGATTCAGGCCCTGACAACACCACCTGTGCCTGAATATGACCATTATCATTGCCAGAGTCTGCAGAGAGACTGACATCAGATACTGAGTGGGAGGGACCACGACCACCATGACCACCTGTGGGGGAAAGACAACATAAGTAAATTAATACCACACTATACCATTTGCTGCTGCACACACACACACACACACACACACACACACACACACACACACACACACACACACACACACACACATACAGGTGAGGTGGCAGACAGGCATTACACAGACCTCACAATAGCCAACTGGTGACATTCACAACAGTCAGAACACTGCATACACACCCTGGACAGACCATCAACATCATGCAGTGCAGCCCTTTCCACTTCCTGTTACAACTTCTATACACCTCTGTGATATGTGAGTAGGTGATGGGCCTTCAAGTAGCACACACTGCACCCATGTACACATAATTGCTGTTCACCTTTATATCACAGTGGCAACTCCTACAGAACATACCTCTCAACTGTGCAGAGTGTCGCTGAATGTCTACATGTGTGTCTCATATTTCTGGTCTGTTCATCATAAATCCTGTATTTGTCTGACACATTACTGGGATGATATGAGGACCGGTGTCACTATTTAATGACATATTTTGAGTCTCGCACTTCAAAACCTGCAGTACATGTATGTTACAACAGAACTGGTTACACTAACAACCTTCTAAGCTTACAGTGGATATTATAAGTGTAAGCACCCCTGTTAACATGCCAGGATTGTCTGATATATAACATGAAACCACAGAAATCATGTGATAACGTTTCCCACCTTTAATGTGACCTATAACCTGTGCAATCCAATTGAAGAACAAACACATCAGTTAGGGATAACATGTAGAAGTTGAAATACATACAACAGGCATGTTGCATGACTGGACACACCCTTAAACTAATATGTTGTTAAAGCACCTTTTGATTTCATAACAGCAGTCAGTCCTCTTGGGAATGTGTGTATCAGCATGGCTCATCTCAACTTAAGAATATTTGCATTCTCCCTCGCAGAAGTCCTCTGTCAAATTGCGAGGGCATTACTTCTGCGCAGGCCTCTTCAGGGCACCCCACAGATTCTCTATTGGATGTATGTGTGGACTGTGGCTGGGCCATTCCAAAACGTTGATTCTCTTCTGGTGAAGACATTATTTTATGGATTTTGATGTATGATATGGGTCAGTATTGTGTGGAAAGGTGTAAGTCCTCTCCATCCACAGCTTTCTAGCAGACACGATGATTTTGTGCCAAAAGAGACTAGTATTTTGAACTCTTCCTAATCCCCTCCACCTTAGCTACAGACCCACATCCAGCTTATGAACAGCAACCCCAAAGCAGGACACTGCCATCACCATGCTTCACCACAGGATGGTGTTCTTTTGCTGATGCACAGTGTTGTTCTTGTGCCAAACAAACCTTTTGGTATTGTGGCCAAAAAGTGAAACCTTGGTCTCATTACACCATAACACATTTCCCCACATGCTATTGGGGACCTTATGTATTTTTCCTGAGACATTCATGAGACCTGAATGTTGTTCAGTGTGTGAGAAGGCTTCCATCTTCCAAACCTACCCCATAGGCCAGACACGTGGAGAATACGGGAGATTGTTGTCACATGTAGTATACAACTGGTACTTGCCAGTGATTCCTGCAACTCCTGTAGTGTTGTTGTAGATCTCCTGGCAGCATCCCTGACCAGTTTGAGTCTTGTCTTTTCCACACATTTAGAAGGATGTCCAGTTCTTTGCAATGTCCCTGTTGCCCCATATTTCCACCAACATTTGATGACTTTTTTCACTGTGTTCCATGGTATATGCACTGTTGTGGAAATGTGTGTGTACCCTTTTCTGGGCTGATACCTTACACACATGAGCTCCCTTTGTTGCTTCGCAAGCTGTATGCAAAGTATGGCTGTTGCTGTAGCAGGCAACTGAGTAAATGTTAGGGTAATCCTAGTAGGACAGCTGACCATTATTTGCTGTTAAGCAAAGAGTCTCTGTAATTGATGGCAGATGTGTACCCAAGAAGACGTAATGCTGTAATAATGTCAAAAGCTGCTTCAACACAGTATTAGCTTTAGCCTGTGCACATGTATACATCTAGCTTCTTGTAAATTTATGTGTCATAATTGTTCCCCTAACAGATTTGTTTGTTTTACAATTGAATTGTATAGGTTATAGGTCACATGACAGGTTGGAAGGGTTTGGAAATGTGTTATTGTGCTCTCATTTTTGTCTTTCACAAATACCTGGCATTCTAACAGGTGTGTGTACACCATTTATATGCACTGTATAACACTAATTTATAAAATATGTCCCTAGTTTTGGGCCTTCATCCCCCCATTTTGTCAGTCTTTGTCCAGATTTCTTACAATGACAGGTTGTGAGGTATGCTACAGATATGTGACATCTCCTGCAAATAGGCCCCTGTGATGACCACTGTGATGCAATGTAGTTAACCCCACCACAAGTGAACATGGAGATATTGCAAAACAGCTGAGAGTAACAGTTGTGTGCATGGTCACATGCATGACCTTAACATGCCTGGGGTACTGGTGAGCCACAACAGGAAAATCACATACTCACTGGCTTCAGGCTGCTGTCCCACATGCAGACCAGAGGTACCTATGTAGTTGTGGGGGAGAGGTATTGTCAGCAGACTCACATTTGACATTGGTACAAGACGAATGCTACGTGTCTGCACAGGTACAGTACAAGCTATGATTGTACACAATTTGCTGTCCCTCACCATAGATATGCACTTGTGTGCATTACTAAACTCCACCCACAAATGCAGTTTGAACTGACATATGCATCTAGATACTCTACTGAAGATAGTATGACTGATACATCAATAAATTGATGTGCACTGTGGCCTTACTTGGATGCATCTCGCCTGTTGCCTGGGTGCCACCCACCTTCATGACTGGTGTTTCCTGTGTTGGGTGTTGTGTGGGGGCTCCACAAGGTTGGCAAGGAGCTTCTATGTTGCCATAAGTGGGGGCCTGTGTGGCTGGACTGCCATCCGTAGCAATACAGCCCCTGGCCACGGCAGCAGCCCTTTGCTGGGCAAGACATATCAGGTCAGTTGCCCGATGCCTGACCTGATCATATCTGCGGCCATGGTGGCCCAAGGTGTTTACTTTGTGGACAAGGTCATCCCACAGGGCAGTCTGCTCCCACAGAATTTGTCGGCTCTGGCCAAACAGCACCGCATGGTGCTGTATTATTGCTTCCGTAATAGCTACAGTCTCCTCTGCAGTGTATGCCGGCTGATGCTGCATGCCACCTGGAAGACATAAACAGGCAAACACATCACAGGACCTCAGACATTGCCCAGAGTTATTTACAGAACCAGAACATCAATATTGCCTATCATTAGCCACCACTTACAACCACATCATACCTCTGTCATCTATGAGCACAGTATGAACCTATATTGCACTCCTGGTCCTGATGTATCATGTTCCCCCCAGTGAGGGCCAGCACATTGCATAAACCACCATTCATCATTCATGTTTGTGTAGAGGGATGACAGTGGCCGTCTTCCTTGCAGATGGGATGTCAATGGTGGTCAAGCTTTGCTTGCATACAGTGTGTAATGGAGCTGAAAGCATATGCCTGACTTCATGTAGGATGCAGACAGGAATGTTCTCACGTCCCACAAAGACTTGCTTTTGTTGATTTTGATTAGGCAGTATGCACCTGCTCAGAGGGTGGCCGCAGTGGTGCAGTGGTTAGCATTGCCGCCTCACAGCAAGAGGTTCTCTGGTTCGATCCTCAGCTGGGGTGCCTTCTGTGTGGAGTCTGCATGTCCTGGCTGTGGTCGTGTGGGTTTCCTCTGGGTGCTCCGGTTTCCTCCCACATCCCAAAGACATGCTATAAGTGGATTGGACACTCTAAATTGGCCCTAGGCATGAGTGCTTGCATGTGTGTGCCTTCTGTGGAAGGTTGGGCACTGGACTGGCAACTCGACACTGTAAAACTCCACTGCCAATCATGAGTGGACAGGTGATCTGCTGTGGTGACCCCTAACTGGGAAAAGCCAAAAGAATAAGAAGACGTATGCACCTGCTCCCTGATAATGAGGTGAGGGGTGCAGGTGCTGTGCATATCCACTTACACTGATGGTGAGCCAGGGGGGTGATGTTTGCCCTAATCCTGTCTGCAGCAGGTTGGCTATAGCTATGGTGTGTGTGTGTGTGTGTGTGTGTGTGTGTGTGTGTGTGTGTGTGTGTGTGTGTGTGTGTGTGTGTGTGTGTGTGCATGTGCTGTGATTGACAACCATTACAGGGTGGGTTGGGTTGTCAACTCTGAGATTGCAGGCATATGTGAATACGGCCTTGCGATTGCCCTTGATGGATGTGTCCAATTTGTACTCATAGTTAGCCTTACAGTATCCACCTGTGACCTTATATGCTCGTTCAGACAAAGGTTTACTTGCTGCCAAGTTGGTTCCTGCTCCTACTCTGACTTGTACAGCCGACATAGTGACCAATTATGTGGTTTATGTATTGCTTCTGTCCAGGAAAGGGGATTACTCTACTTTGGTGGAGACAGGTTTTCCAGGTAAGATATTGCTGAGTTTATATAGCTATGTCAGTGGTCATATGGCTGTTTGTAGTAGGCATGGACACAAGGTCATAACACAGTTGGACACCTCTGAAATTTCAACCTGATAATCATGCTTATTCTAGTATCCATGTCTGTGTAAGGGCAATGTAACAACCAGTAGCTGTAGAAATCTAACTCTGTTGGATGCACCTAAACTGAGCTTACACACATGTACAACATGTACAGCTTATTTACCTGACATTTTGTATCCCATGTCTGTTGTTATGAGGCAGCCAGGTACACCGACTCATACATAGATGTGCACAGGTAATACTTGATATATATTTCTGTTCTATGTCAGTATGGCACACTGTATTTACACTCTTGCTGCTCAGTAATTCCTATCAACCTGTTAGAGCAGGACATCTGGTGGATGACACACATACATGGGAGGGCGATGGGCCAAAATTAATGACACTTTCTTAATATTGCTGTAACACACAAGTCATTTGATAGCACAGTAGCCTTTGCATTCGTAGACATACCCTGGATAATGTCTGATGCTGATATGGCAGGAAGAGAGGAGAAAGGCTAGGAGTGTGTTAGTGAGGGTAGGAACTTTTAATATTGGCAGTATGACTGATATGGGGACAGAGCTAGCTGATATGATGGACGGAAGGAAGTTTGATATATTGTGTGTGCAAGAGACCAGATAGAAGGAGCGTAAAGCTAGGTGTATTGGAGTCAGGTCCAAATAATTCTATCATGGTGTGGATGGGAGGAGAAATGGTGTAGAGGTTTTCCTGAAGAAACAGTATGGCAAGGGTGTTTTTGGAGGTGAAAAGAGTGTCGGATAGAGTGATATTAATGAAGCTGGAAATTGATGGTGTAATGATGACTGTTGTTAGTGCATATGCTCTGCTAGTTGTATGTGTGATGGATGAGATAGAAAAATCTTGGAGTGAGTTGGATGAAGTGGTAATGACTGTACCCAAGAGTGAGAGAGTGGTGATTGGAGCAGATTTCAATGGGCATGTTGGTGAAGGTAACAGAGGAGATGCAGAAGTGATGGGTAGGTATGGTATTAAGCAAAGGAATGCAGAAGGTGAGATGGTGGAGTTTACAAAAAGGATGGACATGGCTGTGGTGAAGACATATTTTAGCAAGATAGAGGAGCATAGGGTGACATACAAGAGTGGAGGAAGATGCACACAGGTGGATTATCTCCTATGCAGGAGTGCCTATTTGAAGGAGATTGGAGACTGTAAATTGGTGACAGGGGAAAGTGTAGTTAGGCAGCATGGAATGTTGGTCTGTGGGATGATGTTGGTGATCAAGAAGAGGAGTAGGAGTGTGAGGGCAGCACTCAGGATCAAATGGTGAAAAATGAAAAGGGGTGATTTTGAAGTTGAGTTCAGGGAAGAGTTAAGACAGGCAGTGGGTGGCAGTGAAGAGCTACTGAATATCTGGGTAACTGCAGCACAGCTAGTAAGGGAGATGGCTAGAAAGGTGCTTGGTGTGATATCTGGGCAGAGGAAGGAGGAAAAGGAGACCTGGTGGTGGAATGAGGAAGTACAGGGGAGTATACAGAGAAAGAGGTTGGTGAAGAAAAAGTGGGATTGTCAGAGAGATGAAGAAAGTAGACAGGAATATAAGGAGATGAGGTGCATGTCAAAGAGAGAGGTGGCAAAGGCTAAGGATGAGGCATATGAAGGGATGTATGAAAGGTTGGACACTAAGGATGGAGAAAAGGACCTGTACCAATTGGCTAGACAGAGGAACTGAGCTAGGAAGAATGACAAGCAGATAGGGGTGATAAAGGATAATGAGGGAAATGTACTCACAAGCAAGGAGAGTGTGTTGAGCAGATGGAAAGAGTACTTTGAGGGACTGTTGAATGAAGAGAATTAGAGAGAGAGTAGGTTGGATTATGTGGGTATGGTGAATCAGGAAGTGCAATGGATTAGCAAGGAGGAAGTAAGGATAGCTAGGAAGAGGATTAAGAATGGAAAGGCTGTTGGTCCAAATGACTCACCTGTGAAAGCATGGAGGTGTTTAAGAGAAATGGCAGTGGTTTTTGTAACCAGATTGTATAATGTAATCTTGGAAAGTGAGAGGATGCATGAGGGGTGGAGAAAAGTGTTTGGGTACCGATTATAAGAATAAGGGTGATGTGTGGAGCTGTAGTAACTACAGAAGGATAACATTGATCAGTCACAGCATGAAGTTATGAGAAAGAGTAGTGGAAGCTAGGTTAAGAAGGGAGCCTTAGTGATCAGCAGTATGATTTCATGCCAGGAAAGAGTAGTACAGATGTGATGTTTGCTCTGAGAATGTTGATGGAGAAGTACAGAGAAGGTTGGAAGGAGTTGCGTTGTGTCTTTGTGGACTTAGAGAAAGTATATGACAGGGTGCCTAGCTTGGAGTTGTGGTATTGTATGAGGAAGTCAGGAGTGGCAGTGGAATCTGTAAGAGTGCTACAGGATATGTACAAGGGTAGTGTGACAGCAGTGAGTTCTGCAGTGGAGTGACAGGTGCATTTATGGTGTAGGTGGGATTACATCATGATACAACTCTGAGCCCTTTCTTATTTGCAGTGGTGATGGACAGGTTGAGAGACAAAATCAGACAGGAGTCCCCATTGACTTTGATGTTTGCAGATGACATTGTGATCTGTAGTGAGAGTAGGGAACAGGTTGAGGAGACTCTGGAGAGATGGAGATATGCTCTAGAGAGGGGATGAATGAAGGTCAGCAGGACTAAGAATAGATGTTTGTGAATGGGAGGGAGGATAGAGGAATGGTGAAGATGTAGGGAGTAGAGCTTGCAAAGGTGGATGAGTTTAAATACTTTGGATCAACAGTTCAGAGTAATGACGAGTGAGGGGTGAAGTAAAGAAGAGAGTACAGGCAGTATGGGAAGGGTGGAGAAGAGTGTCAGGAGTGATTTGTGACAGACGAGTACCATTAAGAGTGAGAGGGAAGGTCTACAAGATAGTAGTGAGACAAGCTATGTTATATGGGTTGGAGACAATGGCACTGACAAAAAGACAGGAGTCAGAGCTGGATGTGGCAGAGTTAAAGATCTTAAGATTTGCACTGAGTATGACAAGGGTGGACAGGATTAGGGATATGTATGTTAGAGGGTCTGCCCAGGTTGGACGGTTTGGATACAAAGCCAGAGAGTAGCAGGATTATGTTGGTTTGGACATGTGCTGAGGAGGGATGCTGAGTATATTGGGAAAAGGAGGGTAAGGATGAAGCTGCCAGGTAAGAGGAAAAGAGGAAGGCCTACAATAAGGTGCATGAATGTGGTAATAGAGGAAATGCATGTGATTGGTGTGACAGAGCAAGATGCAAAGGACAGTAGGAAATAGAGAAAGATGATCTGTTGTGGAGACCCTTAATAGGAACAGCCCAAGGAAAGGGAAGGGAAGGAGATGTTGTAATGTCAGTCTTCATAGGTTGCCAGTGATTTGCCAGACATAACACAACTCTATGACTAAATGACTACAAATATGAGGCACACATATGATGAGTGTGCACAACACTGGACAGTTGAATTGTATGAGCTCAGTATATCACATGCAGTTCACCACACACATCTGCAGCAGTATTTCACTATGCAAATACCCTGTATAGGTCTCTCACTTTTCTGAGACAAACATGTATATCAAAGTTGTATTCACAATTAACACAGGGATATACATGTTTGGTATACATGTATATCAAAGTTGTATTTACAATTAACATATGGATATCTATGACATCCCAGTAGCTGGCCTAGCAGTGTCACAGTCAGTATTGTTCAACACACACTCCAGTAGTAGTCATATGTAAGCCATCCTTTTCTGGGGTGACTCAGGGGCCTGAGCTGTGATCTATGTCATTACAGACAGACCCAGTTGCTATGGCCATAAGTTCTGATCAGCAATATATATCAGTACAGCAAGTCTTGTTGAGACATATTTGTTGAACTTCCTATTTCCTATTATTACATACCCCTACTGCAGTCCATTACATGCTTGTTTGACATACTTTTTTTTCCAAGTATAGTTGGTTTTATTCCAATATGTGTAGCTTGGTTTTTTTTTTGTCTCTCTCTCTCTCTCTCTCTCTCTCTCTCTCTATCTCTTTTTCCCAGATGTAGGGTATACATCTGTTTTGCATAAGCAGCATCTTGACTTTTGTAGGTAATGCTTATGAGCAGCTGATGGCCTGTGCACCAACTGGTGTCCCCACTTGCTAATTGCATGCAGAACAGCTGTGGTGTTATTCCTTTAGCCAATGGCATGGCAACACACCCCTATAATTGAGTACTTCATGTGGGCATCGTACCTTATCCTTGCCTGTGAGGAGAACGTCATGGAGGTGTGTGAACAACAGCATCACAGAGGGTAGTTGGAAATACCTCTTACAATGAAAACTGTGGAGACAGCCCAACAAACTGGGGGAGAACGTTCCAGACATAAGGACAGAATGTAAGTATTGCTGTTATATAGTTGAATTAATGCTAGTTTAATAGGGTTTGTGTGGACATGGCTTTCTGTGTGATTTTAAGTCTGACAGTGTTATGTGGTTAATAGGTTGGTACTAGGCTATTGGCCCTAGGGCCTATACAAGCCTAGCCATAACAATTCCCTGGCTATTTCTTCCCACAATATTTACTTCCCTGGACCTCTGTCTAGCAGGGTGACTGACATGATCCCCGGGGGGAATTTCCTATCTCCCATCCAATTGTTAAGGTTCCTTTTGAAGCAGGCCAAAGAGGCGCTCTGCTTGACATGTATGGGCAGTCTGTTCCAGAGTCTGGGGAGTCTCTGGGTCAGGAACCTATCCCTCCAGCATGTTTTGTTCATTGTGATGACAAAGTTTAGATCCCTGGAGCATGTGACCCTGAGGGATTGGGATTTCTTTAAGTGTAGCACGTCCAACAGCTCTGTGTTTGACATGGCCTTGTATGTTAAGGAGAGATCACCTCTGAGTAGACGATATGTGACAGAGTATAGCTGGAGTTGTTTTAGATGGTTAGCATAGGGCATTTGCTTTAGGCCTGTGATTCTTTTAGTGAGGTATTTCTGTGGCCTTTCCAGTTGTTGCAGATGTCTTGAGAGGTACATATCAAACTGGGCATTGTATTCTATAATAGGTCTAATGAGTGAAGAGTACAGTGGGACAATGACCTCCTTTTTCTGGATGAAAAGCCCTTAGTGATGAGGTGTGCCACATAGAAGGATTTCCTGACTGTTGTGGTGAAGTGGTTATCAAAGGTGAGACCACTGTCCACCTGTGTCCCTAAGTCTCTTATCACACTTTCAGTGTTTAGTGTACTGCCACCTATGTGGTAATTCATGGGTACATGTTTTTTTCCCAAAGGGGATAACTATACATTTCTTGACATTGAGCTTGAGCCCATGGCTCTGGCACCAAGCATTTGTTTCTGTACACCCCTTTTGTAGACTATCCACATCATTTGGGGGATTCAGTAATGGCTCCCAGTTTGCAGTCATCTGCAAACTTTGTTAGCCAGAGTCCCTTAGTGTTGGCCTGTACTTCAGAGAAGTAGATGCCAAACAAGAGCGGTCCCAGGACTGAACCCTGAGGTACACCACTTGTCACTTGTCTGCAGCTGGATTTGGAGTCAGCTACTTTTACAGCGTGGGTTCTGTCAGTAAGCCATTTGGCAAACCATTGCGTGATGTAGGGATTAATGCCCAGCTTAGTACATTTATCTATGATTTCAGAGTGGGGGATGGTGTCAAAGGCCTTGGTGAGGTGCATATAGGCTGTGTAGACCGCCTTACCCTCATCCACAGCTCTGGAGACTGATTCAAAGAAGTCAATCAGGTTCAGGAGACAAGATCGTCTCTTCATGAACTCAAACTGGGTGGGGTCCACTGTTTGAAAGTTGTCATTGTCTTTGTTTATAAGTTCCATGATAATACGTTCAATGGCCTTGCAGATCAGGTTCATCAGAGTGATGGGGCGGTAGTTCCCAGGATCCAAGGTGGATCCCCCCTTGTGGAGTGGGATAACTGTAGCTGTGCGCCACTCAGTGGGCACAAAGCCTGAGGTGCGGCTATGATTAAACATGACACTTAGGTGAGGTGCCCGTTCATTATGTAGTTCATGTAGTACACAGCCCGGGATGTCATCTGGTCCCATGGGTGCTGTATTCTTAGCTTTGGAGAGTACACTTTTTACCTGTGTGGCTGTTATTACCAGATTTTGGCAATCTTTTGGTATTGAGATCGGCCCTTTATGTGGTGAGAGGGGGGAAAAGTTGGCACTGAATCGATCTGCCAGGATATTGGCAATATCCTTGGGATCAGTATATTTAATGCCATTCTGTTGTAGCTCAGAGCAGATCTGAGCATTGCCATTTAGATTCTTGACATACCTATAGATTGCCTTGTGGTTTTCTTTGGAATCTTTGGCAATTTTATTTTCGTAACTAGCTTTTGAGGATTTAATGTGGGACCTCAGCTTCTTACTGAGGCTGGTAAGGGAGTTTTTTTGCATCCTTTTACTCTTTTCTGCAACAGTTTCTTCCTTTTGTTGAAAAGTTTGTTTATGGTTGACACAACTTTCAACTGTAGAGCTATCCGCAGAATGACCAGATGCTGGACTGTCATCTTTGATGTGTTCCTCAGACATTTTTTGTCTTTGCAAAATCAATAGCATACTGTGGGGATTGCAGTCAGTAAATGGTATCATCCAGTTGTGGTTCTTACTTCATATCCCTTAGAAAAGATATGTTACAACAAACCCTGCTACACCAGCAACTGTCTCAGTTTATAACAACAATAATTCACATATGCCCCTGTTTTGGGGCCTCTGTCTCCCAAGTATGTCAGTTTTTTTGTCCAGATGTCATGCAGTAAGAGGGTGATAGGTAGGGTATATCATTATTTAGTGCCTTCATTACTGATAACATCTCAGTGATGTATCAGACTGCCAGACATGTTATGTGTAAGAGACCTTATATATGAGGACAAAGCCTGGACATTCTGTGGGACTCTGAACAGTTGAGAGGTCTGTGTATTTATGGCAATTGTTGACAGACTGTGAGGATTGTGTAGCAATGTAGTGTGTCAATGTTATTTGGCCTGTGTAGGGAGGGAGGTAGATGTATGTGTTATGGTTCCTTTTCTATCTGCCTGTGCATGCTGCTCCAGTTTCTGGTGGTCTATCAGCTGTATATGTTTGTAGGGGCAGACTGAGACATGTCCCATAACATGGTCAGGTATCATAACACACTGTGAACTGGGCCAGTATATGTAGGGGTAGTCTGTGAGTGGCAAACATGTTCAGATGTTTTTGTTTACACAGTCCTTATACGCTACTGTTCATTTAGCTTACTAGTATGTCACTGTGACTGTGGTGGAATTGGTTGTGGGTTTGCACTTTCACACTGGTGTCTGTTTTTCAGTGCTGTTACATCCCTGTAGTGCCTGATATATTTGCCAATACATGTGTAATTCCCCATAGCAGATTTGGGTTAGTGTTGTGTCAGTCTGACTGTAGTTTGGATGGTGCTTGGTGACATGCTTAGCAGCTTAGTGTAGTTTCCCTAATGTGATGTTTTGTCCAGATATTTGTAGGATGTAGTGCTGTCTGGCCCCATAAGTGTTGTGTATTTTTGACACATCGGTGTGATGATGTGAGGATTTAAGTCACTAACTAGTGAGAAGTAATTGAGTGTTAAACCTGTGCTATTTCAGTCAACATATGTTAGGACAGACAGGAGGGTTTTACTGCAGCAAGTGTGTCAGCTTATTTACTCCAGTATTTCATATATGTCCCTATTGTCATGGCTTTCTCCCCCCACTTTGTCAGGCTTGGCCCAGATTCATTGTGCTAAGGGGTTCTGAGCCTAACTCTTGACTGGGCAGATTGTTGCAGAATGTTCAGGTTTATTGCTCATATTTCTGTCTATTCCACAGATTCATTATTTTTATTTCCCTGGTAAATCACTGTGATGATCTGAGGATTTCTGACAGTAAATGATGACATACATTTCAGTTTCAGAACTCACATCCTTCAGAACATGTATGCTGAAACAAACCCTGTCACTCTGGCAACATTCTACATTTATAAGAGCAATATTTAAAATATGTCCCTAGTTTTGGCCCATTGTACCCCCATTGGCCAGATTTCTTGCACTAAGAGGTTGAGAGGTATGGTTTTGAGGTATGACTCCACTACATACTATGAGCATATATAGACAGATAGATAGATAGATAGATAGATAGATAGATAGATAGATAGATAGATAGATAGATAGATAGCTATATATATATATATATATATATATATATATATATATATATATATATATATTATTTTTATATTTTTATTATTTTATTTTATTTTACATTTGTTGACTGGGCTAGTCTGGCTGGATATATGTCCATTTTCAGCAGATGCCAGAGGAGAAAAGCTCCACTATGTACTAGTACAAACATAACATAACAAGGTACATCAAAAAAAAAAAAAAAAGCACACTAGGATACAGTATTATAGGCATGTAAGAGAGCTAAAATAGCTTAGTAATAGTATAGAAGCAAATACAATAGAATATAGTCAAAACAGTGAGGATTCCTAGTTCTATAATCTTAACCATGCAATCATACTAATGTTGAAGGAGATAAAATAGTGACTCACCCCTAAGTCTAATAGTCATATATACAGTATTTACAATAATGATAACACTTTTAGTGCTAGGGTACTATTTTTAAGAAACAGAGTAGTTCCATATGTAGCAGGATATAGGTTTAAATAGAAAGGATATATGACTGGTTGTAGTAATATCTCAAGTAGAAAGAGCAGAAGGTGTTAATGAAAATTAAAAAAGGAAGTGAAATTCAAGGAGAGCTACAGAGGGGGGTAGCACTAGTGATAGTGACAAGTAGAGGAGTAGAGTAAAGAGCTGTAAGGAGAGTAAGATGCTGAGGTCAGTCAGGATTAGAGCAACGACAAAGCCAGTGAGATTTGAAATAGTTCCTTAGTCGTTTCTTGAAAAGTTGTGCTGATCCTAGAGTGGTCAGTTCTATGGGAAGTTTATTCCAGTGTGAGCCAACAATATTTGTGAACAAGGAGTCACCAGCTTTATTGTGAGATTTGAGAGTCGCAACTAGTAGTTTGTTAGCTGATCTAAGTGAACTAAGATTCTTGTAAGGGGCAATAAGGTTATTAAGTATGGGTGTATTGGTAGGGTAATGGAGTATTTTAAAGGTAATAACTAGTTGATGTAGGAGAATAAGATTTTGTAGCTCTAGCCAACCGAGCTTTTTGAGATTAACACAATGATGGGTTCGAAAAGGGGAGCCTGAGGCAAACCTGGCAATGCTATGGTAGGCTGTGGCAACTTTTTGAAGGTTAGATTTTGACAGGTTTATAAGAGATGGAGAGGTGTACAATAACATAGAGATGAGATGTGTTTGGGCAAGGGACACCCTGGTGGTAGGAGTAAGAAAGGGCTTGAGTCTATAGAGGGCACCTATCATTTTATTAACTGTTTTGATGGTTAGGTCAATGTGGTAATCAAAGTTAAGATGATTATCAATTGTAAAGCCTAGAAGTTTAGTAGAAGAATCAGGTGATATGATAGTGCCATTGTTAGATACAATAGAAAAGGAAAGAGGGATATACTTAGGGGTTGGGGAGAAGAGTAATAGTTTGTTTTTTTTGGGGGTTGAGGAGGAAACAGATATTTTGGAACCATTTTTCAGATGCTGAAAAGATTTTTTGGGTTGAAGAATGAAGTACAGCTGGAGATGCAGCAGAACAGATGATAGTTGAATCATCTGCATACTGAATACAAGTGGATGTTGGGAGTGAAGTAGACAGGTTGTTTATAAATATGGAGAAGAGGAGGGGACCTAAGATGGATCCTTGAGGGACACCAATAGTGATTGGGAGCAGAGAGGATAGATGGCTGTCCCAAAGGACAGTTTGTTTCCTATATATAAATATATATATATATATATATATATATATATATATATATATATATATATATATATATATATATATATATATATGTGTATATATTTTATATGCATATCTCTATTTATATTATGTATATATTTTTCTATATATATATGCATCCCCCAGACATACATACATGTGTATATGTATATATACAAAACCTGACTGATTCTACAGAATCTTTTCCTTACTGTTGAATGACTCAGCTGCATGATATCTACAAAAGCATCAGCCATCCTTACAACTCAAATGGTGTTGTGGCACAGTGCTCTGAATGTGGTGTACAGGGCCCTGGGTTCCAGAATTGACAGGGCTCATTATTTTGCTGCTAGGCAGAACAGTTGCTGATGGAAACAGAGTGATTAAAGCAGTTTTAAGCAGATTTGCACAGGTTTGCGTGATGCTAAGCGATGTCAGCACACGATTAAACACACAGATGCTTAATCTGTGTTGGCTTCACTTAGCATTGCGCAAACTCACTTATGATTACACCCACACTAATTTCTTTAAAAGAAAAGAAAAAGGGTTGATAGGAAAGTGGTGAAAAAGGGGCACACCAAGGGAAAAACAATATGAAAGATAGCTAGGGATGTTCAGGACAGGTGTAGGGAAGGTCCATAGCTGTCCATTTCTTATACAGCAACAGCTGTGCATTTTTACAAAATTTGGAGGTGAATTTGGACACTCAAACCCCAGAGAGAGAGGTGAGGACAACAGTAATGTGTTGTCAAGCCAATTGGACCAGATTACATGTGTCCAGTGGACACATGTGCAAAATGGCAGCTATGTTTGGGGCAAAATTTATTTTTGGGAACAGATACCCTTTTTTTTAAGGTGAGAGTGGGATGTTGGGGAAGGATATTAGATAAAATTGGGGAGGTAAGTTGGGTAGTAAGACTGACAAGACAGACAAGACAGCAGACGGGGGTGGTATATGACACATGTGGGGGTAAACACCTTGGATGGGGAGGGTGGTTGGGAATTGGATGCCCAAAACCCCAAATGGATACAGTGGGACTGAGGTTCCCACCCATGGGCAAATACCACTGCACCTTCACGACCCCAAAGGTGGCTGTGCTGGAGGCTGGACAGGAGGGGCAGGCTGACCCTCAACATGCACCAGGCAGCCCTCAATCTGGTGCAGCTGACCACCAAACTCTTTCTGGATGGAGCTGCACACCAAACTCCAGACCTGACTATGGCTGACAGGTTCCTGTCCATGCCTGCTCCCAGGGTGGATGAGCCCCATCCCCTGAGGCAGTTCCACCCAAAGATGGTGCAGGGCCAGCAGATGAAGAAGTCCCAGGTTGGGTCCCAGACATGCTGGGGCCCAGTGGCATGGCCAGATGTAGCGGGACAGGCAGATCCACTGGGATCTGCCTTCCCAGACATGCTATGGTGCTGAGATTTTACAAAATATGTTGGTTAGTAGTGCACAACACATTTCAAGATTAGTTATAACAGCATGCATGGGTGTTCCAATTGAGCCCATAAAACAGTTTTGAGATAGTTGCATAGCAAACAGAACACATGCAGAAATGGAACCACCGTAAGCATTATAACATCATGCAGGTTACATTAACTGCAACAAGCTACCAATGGTAGTATTTGAACGAGTTGCATTAATATTCACACAATTCAAAATTTGTAGAACAATAGGACAAATGTCCCAACTGTAGGTTTGGAGAAAACATACCCGTTGATTATATATATTTATTATTGATGCAGATAGGGGTGGGGGAGAGAGAGGGAAGACAATTAACAACTGTATAGGCTTCATTATTTTACAACTGTACTGATCATTACTCTACTCATTACTCTCCAGGTCTGACCTCACTTTACATGTACCTATGGCTTGGGGTTGGACAGTGGAAGTGCTGTACACAGTGTATTAGTAAAGCCTTCTTACAGTTACTACAAACATTTCCTTACCTGGCAGACCTGTGGAGGGAATTTATGTTAAGACCACCCGACTGTTTCTACACATATTCACATATTCAGGGATACATATGTCACACTGAAAGGGATGCCCTTCACTCATGCTGTGTGGGTGTGCTACCAACATACTCCAACTGGATTTCTATCTGTCTCCCTGGTTATTTGCAGCAGTGACCACTAACCGTGACAGCGTGACACTTGAGGGACATGTATCTGGAAAAGTGCTTGGTGTATGTACGTATCGTGCTGTCATTTGTAGGCAAGGGGTTGGACAGTGGAAGTGTTTTAGACAGTGTATAGGAAAGCCTTCCTACAGCTACTACAAACATTTCCTTACCTGGCAGACCTGTGGAGGAAATTTCTGTTAACACTACCTGACTGTTTCTACACATATTCACATATTCTTGGGTGAAAATATACATACAGCTTACTACCACTCCCAGGATTAGAACCGTGTCAACTTACTACCACTCCCGGGATTAGAACCGTGTCTGTTTGTACAAAAAGGTACACCAAAGTTGTGTTTCATCACTATGAGCTACTCAGGAATTGCTGTCTCTTGCTTGACTGTTTTCTGCCTAATACTCTCTGGTTTGGATGATCTAACCTTATAATTGTGGCATTCATGCATGGCAGATAGTTCTTGTACTGTGTATTAAAACTTTGGATATTACGATCTGGAAAGTACTGGTTAACACACGGCAGTGCTGCAGGGGGTACAGTAAAATACTTTACACATTACTATTCAGAGTTCAGATCTTGGTGCATGGAACCTTTCATGTAGTTTTATATCCTGTTTTCCAGCTCCACAGTTTTTCTCAGATGAGCCTCATTTAATTCATGCTGTCAGAGCCATAGTTTCTGTGCAGAACTTGTGCACATTTATTTCCTACCACAACATACCACAGTAAAAACAACAGTCTGGTGTTTGTAATTTTATTGAAGAGTACTCACACTTTTATTAGTGGATATACTGCACATCATTATTAGTCTAGCTAACATTGTTTATTCATTACACACAGTACACACTTACCTACTGTCCGTAGACAATCTACACCTTTGTATTATTTGGCCTATATATTGCAACCTAAATTTGTACTCATCAGCCTCTCAGCACAGCTTTAACAACCTGTTGTTATGGGCATCCACATTCATAGCCCTCTCATCTGTAGCTGTATGGGAGATAAACAAACATTTATGCATACCTGAGAATCACATACTCAGGCTGGACTTCGGTAAACACTAATTGATACTGATACTTACACACTGCTGGGACATTTTGTGCCCATGTGTCTTGGGTCCACTGGTCCAAGAGCTCCCTCTTCTTATGCTTGAGGCCAGTGAATTGGTGCCGGACCTGCTCACCAATTTGAGGGATGCCAGTAGCACTGGTAAGATCATGTGCGAAATGGTCCCAGGCCTCTGCTTTATATTGCGAGCCCTGGTACTGGCCCTGCAGCAGCCTCTCCTCATGATCTTTCATTAGGAGTCCAACCATGACCCTGGACTCCTAGATTCCCAGCGCTGCACCCGAAAGTGCACACCCTCACCTATGCCAGCCATAGTGCCTACAAAGATCAGCTAGAACTGGTTATAGTTGTATTCCTGCCTGTCCCATTTAAATAGTGCAATAGTCCTGCCCTTTGCTGTCATTGGATCATTCTGAAAAGGTTAAGCTCCACTAAGCAGTGCGCAAATATGCTGAGCCAGTTTTAACACTTCTTAAAAGAAAAGTTGTTGAGCAGTATTTAAAAGTACGCAAATCCACTTAGTTGAGCTACCTGCTGCTTAACATTCATGTCTTAGCAATGGTTACACTTGCTAAGCATAGCTGAGCATTGCTAACCTTTGCTCAATTTTAATTGTTTTAATATATCAAAGGACTGCTTTCATTTAAGTGTATATCATATACTTTACATGACATCCCTCTATGTGCTTTCCTTACATTGCCAAGGGGTGTGACTATACTGTATGGGGCACTTATGTATACATGGGTAGTTTCACATGTTATATGCACTCACACTTACATTGTACACCAGCTACACTACACTGGTTGACAAAAAACAGTTGCAACATAATTTAAGTTTACAAAAATAATTTTAACACTACTTTCCCATAGAAAAATAAGTTGCCTGTCTTGAACTCGAGCTGTGAATGCCTGCATGTAAAGCCAGGACTCTAACCACTCTACTATCTCAGCTTGGAAATTTCACCTGTATATTTCTATTTATCTCCTATGGGATGTTTAAGCTATGGTAACTGGAGGACCATAACACGCACACCCGCTTAGCTACACTTAAACATTTCTTAGCCTAGAAAAAAATATATAATATTATTATTATATTATTATGTTATATAAGTGAGTCTTGTGGCATTCTAACAAGTCATTGAGGACTGCAGTTGGGAAATAATGGCATTCATTTGGCTTTCAGGCTTCTATCCTTCAGAGACTCCTGCTAATACATATCCTGTTTTCTATCAATTTTTTAAGTGTGTGAGGACAATTTTTCAGAAGTGTCCCTAATTTATTGTCCCCCTCCCATTATTTGTGCCTTTGTTCACATGAACTGCTGTCAGGAAATATTGGCATACATTTGCTTTCAGACTTCTGCCCTTTGGTAATTCATGCTAATGCATGACCTGTTTTCTATCAACTTTCTAAGTTTGTGGGGCAATATGTATGTTGTGTCCCTTTTGAGGGATTTATCCCCCATTATTTGTGCATTTGCACACATTTCCTGCTTTAGCAGGTTGCAGAGGTGTCATACAGCACTTTTACAATGCATGGGGTGTGTCACAGAATCTGTCACACACCCCCTGCATTGCTTTCCTGATGCCGCGTCTCTTTCAGTGTCCGCAGACACTGAAATGATCATTATTTAATTTCAGTATTCGCGGACACTGAAATACTGGCATAATATTAGAGTAATTCTCTAATATTATGCCAGATCCTATTAGAAAGTGCACTTTCTGAGAGCAGGGGGTTGTTCAATGTCCATGCACTACTTGAACATGCCCCCTGCAGTTCATGTCCGTATATGTTTAAACAGCAGCACGCCTTCATGAATATGCAAGGTGTGCTGCTGTGCTATACGGACATGAACCACTCCATGCAAGAATAGCG
Source organism: Protopterus annectens (assembly GCF_019279795.1). Lineage (NCBI taxonomy): Eukaryota > Metazoa > Chordata > Ceratodontiformes > Protopteridae > Protopterus > Protopterus annectens. The sequence goes on from NC_056737.1 coordinate 1,714,909,196, forward strand.
GTATTCTTGCATGGACTTTATTTAATCCCAGGGACTGTATTTATTTATTTGTTACTATAAATTTTGCATGCTCAGAGGGTTATTTTGACAAATGCATAGTGACATGTCGACATCGGCGATTTCAACATTTTAGCAACAACATTTTGAATTTTGACATTAGGTGTATTTGATCTCTAATCTTCTTCTTCTTTCGGCTTTTCCCAGTTAGGGGTCACCACAGCGGATCACCTGTCCACTCATGATTGGCAGTGATGTTTTATGGTGTCGAGTTGCCAGCCCGGAGCCCAACCTTCCACAGAAGGCACACACACGCACACACTCACACCTAAGGCCAATTTGGAGTGTCCAATCCACCTACAACATGTCTTTGGGATGTGGGAGGAAACCGGAACACCTGGAGAAAACCCACGCGACCACAGGGAGGACATGCAGACTCCGCACAGAAGGCACCCCAGCCGAGGATCGAACCGGAGAATCTCTTGCTGTGAGGCGACAATGCTAACCACTGCACCACCATGGCCGCCCAGGTGTATTTGATCTCTAATAATATATATATATATATATATATATATATATATATATATATATATATATATATATATATATATATATATATATTTTTTTTTTAAAACATTGTTAGCTAATTTATGAACAACTGTACCCTACCAGTCTATTCAGCTGTATCAGCTGTACTCTACAAGTCTATTTCATTTTCTATCAGTCATGATTATTTGAAAGCCTGAAATGGAAGTACTGTAGCCCACCTCTTTAAATCATGTTTTAGTAATAATGGTCTGGAGGTAATTATTGTTTAGCATCACATTTTCACATTCTGTAAGCGTACCTCTGAAACAGGGTCCATCTTGATGCATTGAACCTAAACTACTCCAAATAGAATTGCATGGCAGTAGTTGTATGGAACTAGATATTTAGTATACATAACAGCTGAGGATATGTGCTTGAAACAAAACTAGACTAGTACACTTATGAATAGTGCAAACTACAGAAAATAAGGACAAAAATGTATTTTGCAGGGGGAATGGTCTCCTGCATCCCCAGCTTCTCATTTATTTGTTGCTCTCAGTCACACATTTCTTCAATATGGGAAAATAAGTAAACAAATAAAACAGGAATTGTCTCAGTCTTTTGCAAGGATGCTGTGATTTTAAAGAATACTTTTTCTGCATTGTATTCAAGCCCAGATACATTGATACAGTGTAGCAAATAACCACAAGCAAACCATGATCAACAAGCATGCTTGAGCAGAGTTAAAATAACATGTTGGTGCACAGAAAACTAATGTAACAATCCATACAAATTTTGAGTAACCAAAGTACCTTCTGGAGCTTTCTCCTAATGCCAAGTCCTTGCAAATATCTACTTTAAATGTTACTATTACTAATGAAAGTAATCTAATATACCCCAAAAGAAATGTTTCTCTTTTTTTCAGACAGATGTCTTTAGCTATGGATGTCATCCCTGAAGTTTAGAAATTCATTTTCACTTCTGTACGACCATCCTGCAGTTTCTAATTTTTATTTTTTTAATTCAGACTGAACTCTGGATATTATAATGACAACACTGAACTGCAGACACAAATTACACTCAAAAAACAAACAAACAAAAAAAAAACAAAAAAAAACTTGCAGATGTCCATAGACTTACAACATGAAATTTATTGTTGTATGGCACTAGTTGTTTAGTATACATAACTGTTATGTATACTAAACAACTAGTTCCATACAACAATAAATTTCATGTTGCAAGTGTATGGACATCTGCAAGTTTTTGTTTTTTGAGTGTAATTTGTGTCTGCAGTTTGGTGCTGTGGTTATAATATCCAGAGTTCAGTCTGAATTAAAAAAATAATAATTAGAAACTGGGCGCAGTCATCAATTCACCAAGTGATGTGGATGTCCTCCAAGAGGGTCTCACCTAAACAAATGACTGTTGCTAGAAACATGGCCTCAAGCTAAATGCCATAAAATGCATCATCATCCCCGTTGGGGAGTGTGATGTCCCCACATATCACATTAATAACAACGTCCTAAGTACACAATCAGTAGTGAGGGATTTGGGCACCCAGGTTGATAGCAATCTGACTTTTGACCACCATGTTGCTTCCATTGTATGGAAAGCTTTCTACATGGCCCACCTCATAAGTAAGGGTATCTCATCCAGGGACAAAGAGGTCATAAGATCCCTGCATTCTTCCCTTATAAGGCCAATTATTGAGTACAGCACCCCCTTCGGCATGTACCTCAAAAAGCACGTGCAGCAGCTGGAGAGACCACAGAGGTTCCTCACCAGGAGAATCCAGGGCTTCAAACACCTACCCTACACAGACAGGCTAAAAGCCCTGTCCCTCTACTTGGTTTCATACAGACTCCTCAGAAGTGACCTCTGTCTGGCATACAAAGCAATCTGAGACCCTGCCTTGATGGGACTGCTGCATATCCACATGCCATGCTCCACTCGAGCAACCCATATGTGCAACCTCTACCTGGTCTGTGATATCAATAGGACTTGTTGGCGGGACAAATTTGTGTCCCAGAGAGTCCCCCATCTGTGGAATAGACTCCCTTTCCATGTCAGGCAGAGTACCTCATTATCCCTTTTTAAGCATAACCTGGATAACTGGATGGGAAACAGAAAATACACTCCTGGGATTCCACCTGTGTCCCTGCTGGACAGGGGCTCTGGGTGCTGACTTGTCTAAACATGGGTTAAACTCTTGGCTAGGCTTATAAGGACCTCAGGGCCAATAGCCTAGTAACCTCCTATGATCCTATGATTCTATGTATAAGAACTTTTGTCCTTAAAATTATACTCCAGTATAGTTTCATGTTGTAAGTGTATGGGCATCTGCAGTTTTTGTTTTTTGAACTCTGGATATTAGTTATATTGTAGTAGGATAGCTACCAATGATGTACTGTTCCCAAGGGCCGAAATGATGGCAACCAAATGTATAATTTTGAGCATGTCTTCTTCATGTCCTTGCTCATATTGTTTAACCTACATATATGATGAAATTATCTATCATGTTTGATGTCTGGATAATCTTTAAATGGATACTACCTCAGACAAAGTAGCTAAGTTACTGATGTGAAAGTTTCTGCTTACACAACTTGCCTTTTTCCAAATGGTTAAATAAAAAAATGATCATAATGCTTTGTGAGTCACTGCATTTTGCCCCCTCATCTGAAAAGTAGTCATGATATGGCTTCATTCCTGATCCTCTTAGGAACCACTCTCTTGTCATTGGCACAAGTCTATTGTAGGGACTCTGCATTTCCGTCTTATAAATTCTGGGCACATTATATTACTCCTAAGAATGTATGCTATTCAGTTTCTCATCAGAACTCTTCACTGTCTTGACTGATACTGTCTTGCCTCTAGAAAAGGAGACAGAGACAGGGACAATAAATGGCTAACCAAGGAACTAAAGGACCTATATAAAGGAAAGATGTTATTATGAAGGAGTGTATGAAGGATTCTTCTTTTTTATAGGTTCATAGTTTGTTACTAAGCTTGTGGCCAAGCGGACCATCAAGAAGGTTGAATGCATCACCTATTTCTAATAAGAGACTAACAATGTCCCCAATTAAGTAGATTTTCCTTTCATATCCCAGGTGAAAATTTGTTATCATCCATCCAACCATCTAGGCTGGTTTTAAAGGTTGCTATGGAAGTTTACTGCTTGATATGTAAGGGATGTTTGCTCCATAAATGGGGAGTATGCTGGGTTAGGTACCTGTTGTGCATTTAGTGGTGTGAATGTGGTTGGATAAGTTTAGGTTTCTAGAGTGGGCATTTTCTTTATCACTAGTTTTGTTTAGATGAAGAAGTTCAAAGACTGCTTCATTCATAGCATGGAAGGATAAGCAGAGATCATCCCTAAGGATTCTATATGACACAGAGTAGAGTGTCAGATCATGGTTACTAATTGTCCCAAGACCCAAGATTATTTTGGTGATGATACATTGAGGTCTCTTGAGTTGGTTTAGATGCTTACTGATTTACATACTAAAGGGGGCATTGCATTCAGTGATGATCTGAACATGGAGAATATGGGTAGGTAGTACAAGGCAGAAGGATTTTCTAACCACCACAGAGAGATGGTGGTCAAAGAAGAGTCTCTTGTCAACAAAGGTACTTAAATCTCTAATGTCTGTGTCAGTTTTAAGTGTAACATTACATATATAGTAAGTGGGAATAATGCTAAATTTATCAAAAGGAACTTTATTATGTTTTTTGGCATTGAGGTAAGTCCATGATTACACCAGCCATTTGAGTATCAGAATGGGATTTAACAGTAGCATAACTAAGGTTGGTGTGAGAGGGGCAACAGCTCCAGACAGAAAGTGTTGGAGGGCAATATCATCTGGTCACAATCTCTCTTTAATGTAATATCAGCTTTTAAAAGCCAGTATTGCATTTGCAATTAAACCCAAGTGCTGTAGCACTCCATGTTAGAAACTGCTCATTACATTGTAGCAAACAGTTTGCTACAGTTTAAAAGTAAAACAAAAAACCTTTCTTTTAACTAAAACCTGAGCACTGTAGTGCTCTGTGCAGGCAGGGTATAAACTGTAACAACTGTTTGGCATGGTTTAAAAATATTTTATTTTTGTTAAACTAAAACTGTAGCAGTTTGCTACAGTTTAAAAAATATATATTTTTTTAACTAGAGCATGAGCACTGAAGTGCTCTGTGCAGGCAGGTATAAACAATAGCAACTGTTTCCTGCATTTGTAGTAAACAGTTTGCTACAGTTTAAAAGAAGACATTTTTTTAATAAAAGTCTTTCGGCTTTTCCCGGTTAGGGGCCGCCACAGCAGAATTCCGGTTCACTAATGATTGGCAGTGGATTTTTATGGTACTGAGTTGCCAGCCCGACACCAAACCTTCAAAGAAGGCAGACCCATTCACGCATGCACCTACCTGCATTTCTTTAATGTCATTTGACCGCGGGGAGGACATGCAGACTCCACACAGAAGGCGCTCCAGCCGAGAATCGAATGGGAGACCCTCTTGCTGTGAGGCGACAACGCTAACTGCTGCAAAATATTTTAAAGAAAGACTGGGGGCAGGGCACAGAAATGGGACCTGAATGGTGCATTTTTTTTTTGCTGGGGGGGTGGTGGTGCATAGATCTAACTGCAATGACCTGATCCATTATGGCTTTTTTTTTTTTTTTTTTTTTTGCTGAAGAGCTAAGGGGAGGGGGCACTGGTTCGTAGCACTGGCCCTGCATGCTAATTGAAGTAGCTACACTTCTGGGATTTGATAACTGCCCTGAGATTGCAGTAGTCAGTGAATTTATTTAGCCACTGACAAGTGATAGCAGCTTTCATGCCACAGAAGTATGTACCAAAGAGGAGTGTGCTCAGACAGTGCCCTGTAGGACACCACTGAATGCTATTCTATCTATTGCAAACACCCCTGACCTTAATGATATGGGGTTTGTCAGGCAGTCAGTAAATAATGATACGATCATAAAATAATATATATACTGGGGGAAGAAGAGAGAAAGAGAGAGAGCACAGTAAACCTAAAGTACCTATCCTGTGAACCCTGTATGGATTAATGTTACATTGGCAGAGTTTGTCAACACTCCCAGAATGAGGAATAGTTTCAAGGACTATGCATGATAAGCTCCACATAAGCAGTGTTGACTGTATGTCCTTTATTAACAGCCTAAATAATCTTTAAAAAAACTCAAGTCGAGCTGCTAAGAGCTGTTCACTCAGGATGTGCTGCAAGCTGGAATCTCAGAAATTATGGGTTGTCTACCTATAGATCTAGCTGAAAAGAAAACCAAGAAATTCTTACAAAATTCTGATAACAGGTTTGTCCCTTCAGAGAAAAGAATGCACGTATTATGGGGATATCCATCTTGCAAAAAAGAATTTAGACTGCTGATTATTATAATTTTTAGTGTTAGAAGATTTTCTAATACACACACACACACACACACACACACACACACACACACACACACACACACACACACACACTTACTTGCCAGTATTGAGATTAGAACCACTGCCTATCTAGTGATTTGTACTATAGTGTTACACAGTTATCACACATACTATGGAGCTTACTGGGGTGACAACTGGCCAAAGGTGCAGATAAGGGGAATGACATCAGCAGGACTGATAAGGTGGGGCACTGGAAATGTTGTGGGTGGGAATCGCCTAAAACTGTTTCACCTACAAACAAACACACACTCCCTCACTCTCGTACACACACACAGTTGCCAGTATTGAGATTAGAACCCCTAACTATCTAGTTATTTGTACTATAGTGTTACACAGTTATTGCATGAGCTACAGAGCTTACAGGGGTGATAGGTGTCCAATGGTACTTCTAAGATGAATGACAGCAGCAGATCTTGTGAAGTAGGGCAATGTGAAGTGTACTGAGTGGGAACAGTATCCAAATATTTAGACCTATGGACACACACACACAGCATTGAAAGTTCTGTATACATGCACTGTATACATGCACGTGAAGAAGGAGGCACCAGCATTGTTTGGAAGAAGGCTGAAAACAGCTTGCCACAGATGCTAAGTTATCACATTTCTTGGCATATAGTAATCATGTTTTTGCCTAAAAGATGGAAACAATAAAAAGCACAGAAGCAAACACTAAACTACAGCCAAATCAAGAGGTAAAATTCTTTAAGGTCAGGATGGGACCTTATACTGCTAGACTCAATGCAGAAGTGGAACTACAAAAGCTGGAAAGTGTTGGAGTGTTTTCTAAACTGAAGTAGCGTAAACTGGTTATATCCATAGTGCCCATACATAATAAAAGCAGAAAACAGGATGTTTTTATATCTGGAGAAATTTAAAAAATCATTTTAAGTCATTGCTAAGGATGGTACAATAGAGGGTTATAGTATTAACGGGTCTATATTATTTCTTCGACAGCTTAGGTTGTCAAATGCTCAATGACTGACACCTAAGCATTGAAGTTTCAAAATCGCGAACGTCCATATAAGCGAATTCTTTCCTCTGGAAAGAATTTGCTTGGCTGTTATCAGGGATTTACCCTTTCGCCAATGTAGAGTGATTTCAGAGTTGCTACATTTAATTGGGGGGGGGGTGAAGCCCCCCACTATATTTAGGTTGAAAAGTTAATGTTATTTCCGGACGGCCTAGTGAATTCGTTCCCAAGGAAAGAATTTGCTTATAAGGCCGTTCGTGATTTTGAAACTTTGACGCTTAGGTGTTGATCATTAAGTATTTGACAACCTAAGCTGTTGAAGAAATAATATAGATCCTTATTAACTTACTTGATTTAATTTTATTAGGTCTGACAGGACAAAGTGTTATTGCAGCAGAGGTCTGGGGAAAAGTTCCAAATAATAATGCATAAAGGATTACTATGGTGTGTGCAAGCATGCATTACTCGAATATGACATAATCAAAGTCATAATTTGCAAAACTTACAAATGCGAACCTTGAATAATTGAGTACAGAATGTTGAAATGAGCATGTGAGTCGACCGATTGACATACGATGTACTGATAGACGTATACACGTAATTCGTGCAATGAGTGCATTATTTACAAGGTACTGTGATTTTCACTAGGTGTGTATCTGTCTGATAGAAGGTTTTCTGGTGGAATCATTGGAGAAGAAATAAACATAGTGTCTTAGTTAGGTTAGCAGACATGTCACGGTATGCTTTGTCAGTTTTACAGTAATACAAACTCATAGTAAAGGGTATTATGTTGTATAGTAAGCAAACCTGCTGTATTGTCTTTAATTCCTGTTGTAGTGGGAAGAGTGCTATGAATGAGAAAGTTGAATTCCAGCCAGGAACAGTTGGGAATGTGTACGATACAGTACTAAGTCAAAAGGGTAAACAACTGCTTTGTGTAGAAGGCTATCATTATATGCAGGAAAAAAAAGTTGAGAATCGTACGTACTGGTGCTGCGTTAAAAAGTTAACAGGAAAATGTAGGGATAGATGTATTACTGATCTTACAGGAGAAGATACAAATTAGTAAAGAGCACAGCACATTACCACAGCCCTGACAGTCTTAAAAGTGAAGTATATAAGGTCAGACATAATATTAAAAGGAGAGCTGCAGTATCTATGTAAGATCCTTGTAAAGCTGTGTCGGAGATTCTGTCGGACACTCCAGCTGAGGTTATAAATGCATTGCCGAATACATTTGCATTGAAGCAGTCAGTAAATCGTATAAGACAGCAAAAATGTAAATCTATGTTCAGTGACATGGTTACTTTATCCCAGTTAACTGCAGAGCATTTTAATATAAAGAACGGAACATGTATTGTTGAGCATAGTGGTGACAGTAGTCCATCTGGTAATTGTGTAGTCATAACTACAGAGAATAACTTGCAATGGATGTGCATGTCTGAGTTTATTTAGTGGATGGGATGTTTCCCATCAGTACAACAGAATGCAAACAGATATATACTGTGCATTGCAAGGTAGAGGACGCTGGCGTAGCCAGGATAATTCCTGTGGTATATGGTATATTACCTGTAAAAGCTGAGGAGTGTTATAATACATTTTGGACTGTTGTTGTCAGTTTATGTGTAAAGTATGACCTGATGCTTCATGCTAAGATGGTGTTGAGCGATTTTGAAAAGTTAATGCTATTAAGTCACATTTCTGCAACAGCGTCGCTAAGGGCTGCTGGTTCCAGCTGTGCCAAATAATTTGGCGTCAGATACAAAAACTATATCTGGCATCCTTGTAAGGCACTAACAGCTCATTTTCAATGTTGTGTAAACAGATACCGGCCTTGGCATTCATTAATCCAGAATACGTAGCCGAGACTCTCAATGAGATTGAAGCTGATATGCCTGACAATGCAAAATTGTTATGTAAAATCTTTAGGGAAAATTATGTCTCGGGCAGGCCACGTAGATATGGTATGAGATGTAATACTACAGAGCGCTTATCCCCATTGTTTGAGATAACATTCTGGAGCCAATGGGATACGTGCACTCTCGGCTATCCCAGAAGCCAGAATGCTGTCAAGGGATGGCATCACCATCTACGTAGCCTACTTGGAAAACCTAAGTTATATCTGTTGGATGTGTTACACACTACTGAGTTGGAACAGAACAGGGTAGAAGACATAAAAAGTAGAATGTTAGCATGCATACCATCATCTCCTAAGAGAAGGAGCCTTATGGATAGGAGGTGTATTTTGATAGACTACTTGCTCATAGAGATGAAATGACTACTAGAGGATTTTTACACTTGGTAGCACAACACTGTTCTTTTTGATTTGGCTAGTCGCCTAGATACACTTATTGTCATATGGTTTACAAAATGCATTTGCTTGGGATTGTACTGTTATGGGAGGGTGAGCACTGTGTGGTGATGACAATGACTGGGAGTGCACGTTTGTGTATAGCAGAGAAAAAAACTGGTGAAAACATTTCTGCAGTTGTGTACTGTAATACTACTTGAAGGACTTACATGGAAAATTGTGAGAAAATAGATATGTATGGATATTCCGGCTTGAACACCATTAAATATGATGGTTTACCATAGTCATGGCAATGACATCAACTTCGCGTTATGGCAGCTGCAGAAACCCGATAGGCGAATGTCGAAAAACATCAAATTCAACATCGTATATATCATTTTCGACATTATACACATTCAGTAAAATCAAATTCATAATTATATTTCTATCATTGCATTATTCGATTAAGCTACATTAGTCTATCGCATAGTAAACCATGCACAAAATATATACTACAAACTACATTTTCATGAAGAAAATGTAGATAGCATAAATGTATGTTATGCAGATTAACATGATTACAACACTATGAAATACATTCTTGATACTGTGACTCATGCAACTGCTATCTCTCTGGTCGTAGTACTTAACCTCTTCCTATCCTACTTCCCTCTTCATACCTTGCTCTGACTCTGCTCTGCATTCTCATAATTTCAACATGCCAACTCTAATATCTACTCTGTATGCAATGCACGTCTACATTGTCTTAATACCTTCAAGTCAACTCTGATATTCCCTTCATATATAACATATGCATATTTTGCATCAGATACAGAAGAACGATTATTTCAGTAGTGAGTTTATCCCCAGGATGAGACAGAAATATATCTAGTGAGATCAGTGCTCTACCCTGGTAAAGAAGTTCAGAAATAAATAAATAAATAAATAAATACATGAAGTATATGTACAAATAGCACACACATTGATAGATAAGCAAGAGCAGAGACATTTATTGTCAGCAAATAATACAGGGGAAAGAACCTAAAGTAAAAGCAAACTATTTATTAACACAGCACAAGAGAGTATTTCCTAAAAAATGTTGTGATTTTCTTTTTTATTGGGAGGCAGGATGAAACCACCAAAGTGATAAAACTAGTAGTGTCAGGTAATGTCAGGCAACAGGTTAATATTAAGCTTTGCAGTCTTTTGATCTTTCTGAAATTTGTCTGATGCAACCACGTCTGCATTTCTTAACAACCATAAAATTGTTCAATGATTTATTTTTTTTTTTAAGTAGACAGGAGCATGCATTGTTTAACCAGCAGTGGTGATGTGTTCTGTAATCTGGTAGACACAGAGAACGAAACGGGGCCCATTTTCCTTCTATTTAGATTTAGTAACATATCTTCTGATTTGATGTTGGACCCATGGACTGTGTATTCCAAGCATAGTATTTCAAATAAGAACTGGGTCTTGTAGTGCCTTGAGGTCCAAACACAAATTACCATTTGTGAGTATATACTGTATCAAGCACATTATGGTGAGAATTCTCCTGGTTTATCTGTGTAACTTAAATTTTATAGCCTATTTTCATTTTGAAAAACCTTTGAACTTTCAGTAGTTGTGTTAAGCATTGCATTATACATAGATATGGAAACCTGCACTTTATTCTGACTGAATTGGTGTTGCATACAGAAGAACAATAATTTCACAGTATCACCATTAGATTCCCTTTAGCATTGTATGACCTATTCTAAATGCCTTCCTAACCATTGTGGAGACATTCTGATCAAATCTAAAGTGCCTATATGTCTTACAACGGTGTTTATTTTGAGTCTATACCCAATAATTTTATAATCAAGATTTGCAGTACCTTTTCAAAGTATACAATATCAAATTTCTTTAAAATACCAATTGGACTATTCCAAAAAAAAAACAAAAACAAAAAAAAAGTAAAAAAAAACCCACCACCAAATAATAAAATAATAAGCGAAAAAGGTGGTTGTCACTTTGAAGCAGGAAAAAAATTTTATCAAGACACTTCAAAACATTAAACAGTTCTGTCACTTAAAAATCAGACTTCCTCAGCATGCCTTCTGTAATGAACATGTGCTGTTTAAAAGTTAAATGCTGTCCATGTGACAACCATACATGGTAATTTAAGCTGTAAAAACTAAACCAAAAAGTAATCTTTTAATACTACTTGCATTACCATTCATTACCTACATCACCATTAAAGGGTGGGTAAAACACAACCAAACATTCATAAATCAGTAAACAATTACCTAAAACATGTGTTACAAAATTAATTAAACACCTAATAAACAATACATTGCAAGCCTTCATTTTTAATAAACATGATATTAGTCATGTCATTCAAACTGGGAGGTAAATGATCTGCTAAATATACTTGCCACCATAACTCCCTATATTTTCCCAGTTCTCCAAAAAGTGGCCCATTTCTTTTTTTTTTCAATATAGCAAATTTAAATTTCTTAAACTCACCACAAAGTGTACTGTGGGATGCTAGGGGAATTTTTAAAATTCTTACTTTTAAAGGCATATTTGTGTTCAGCGATTTGCTTTCTTAGAGAGCATTTATCTTTGCCAGTGTAAAAATCTCTACAGGACAAACATTTGGCAAGACTATATAACTATATATAGATAACTAGCCCTGGGCACTCTATCTCAACAAGATTGCATGACCGACTGTGACTGAAGCATTGTCATTTATTAAATTACATTGGTGACAGGAATTGCATTTTCTTGTACCACCAATAAATTTGTTTTTGTAATAACTTTGCTCTAATGTTCTTATGACGTTCTTAGCCCTTTTAAAGGTATATTGGAGATGGGGTCCCGCAATTTTTTTAATATTTTCAAAATGGGTAAGTGTGGATCTATGTGCCTCTATGATAGTTTCCACCATAGTCAACCCTGTAGAATAGGTTAAAATAAAGCTTTTGCAGCCCATTTCTCCCTTAGATCTATAAGGTTTGACCACAGCTCCTTTGAGAATTGGGGTAAAATCTATCACCTCTCCCTATAGTAACCTCATGTTTAATTTCATCCAAACATTTTACTGAGTACGTCCTTTCAATAAATAACTCCACTGAGTAGTTTAACCGTCCAAAGAAGTCCAAATGTTTAGAAACAAGTCTAGAAGTCTATTTAAACTTTTTGTTGCTGTTGTGACTGTGGTTTCCTGCACTTTGAATTTCTAGTACTTCTGCATTTTATAGTATAGGCTAGAGTTGAGCTTCCTGAATCTAGACTGTTTGATACCATGTGAGCAATAAAACGAGCCATTTTATATTAAGAAGACTCCCCCCACGCACCATTGTGGCAGAAGTGTGCAGCCAAGGATCCATCTGAGTTGGGGATTGCTAGAATAGGTCTCAGTCTTTGGCTTTCCCTTTGGTTAATTCGTTATTAGGTTATTTGGTTAATCAATCTCCTGTGTTATCTGGAGCATCTACTGCCTGGTAGTGAAAAATTAGTTAATCGGCACTTCCTAGATTGTATTTTACTGTGTGCTGTTATTTTTGAACTGCATTTTACTGTATTTTTGCTGTTTCCTGCACTTTTAGCCTAGCAGAGACTTGGTTCATATTTGCTGGAACCAGTCTGTTTTTAGTTTCTGAGCACTAATCCAGCTTTCCTCCACAAAAGAGGGCCTCTCCTACATTCTAGTAAGAGCAGACTATAGCTAAGGACCTTTCTGAGGGGTGATTGTTGACACAGGGCCCAGTCTATTGTACTACTATTGGTGAGAGTGTTTGAAATCAGTTTATTTTCATTGCTACTAGTTGCTCATGTTCGCTCTGGTTTGTGTGGTGCGCACCACCAGCATAATGGTGCATTTTCTCTCAGTGGAGGATACTATTAATGATTATAGATGCAAACTATTAGACAGATAATTTTCCCTTAGTCAGCTGCTTGTGCTCCATCAGAGGTTTCTCACTGTTGTACTTCACTGCCCGGTTAGACACTCCACTGAGCCTTTGAGGTTCCTCCACAAGTCATACCCATTAAGGCCCTCACAGTTTAGAACTTTTACTTATTCCTTAGCCATACCTGATTCTTCTAGTCTCCTCCCTGTTACTGACTGCAGTACTTCACCTAGCCTCATGAATGGACAATTTCCCACCATTTCGCCAGTCAATCTGATTGACATGGGCATCTTGAGGCAATGTAGCAATTGCCTCATGTACACTGACAACCCACTTCTCCTAATTCACACAAATTCACTATGTAAGAGATGCATCTGTATTAACAATCTATAATCTATGCTCTCTTGCTCACAAATCAGTATTACAGATACTAAGCAGGTAGTCAGCTCACATACTTCACCTCCTGTACCATCCACACATACATACATATGCAGAGGTTCCCACTAGAAGCCTACCTAAAGATCAGAGACCTCCCAAACATAAACACACTTCTCTTAATAAATTCCTAGCAAATCACAGTACACATACAAATGCATGCACCAGTGTCTCACCAAATATGCCCTTAAGGCAAAACACAAATCAAATGTTTTAGTCATAAGTGACTCCATTGTGAGACACACAAATGTCCCACTCACCAGGCTGGATAAAGAAAGGTCACGGTCAGCTGTCTGTCAGGTTCCAGGATCTGCCACATCACACATGCACTCAAATCTCTCAACAACAGGCACTGTTATGACTCTGTCATAGTCCTGAAAATCTATCCCATCATTAGAATATCTGTCGGTAATTTATACAAATTCAGTACTTCCATTTACAAAGTCAATAAACTAAGCAGGGAGGTCATCTTAAACTTGTTCTCCTCATGTTTCAAAACATTCACTACATTTGGGTCTTGTGAGGTCCCTTTGGCAAAGGTGATGTCCCTACAGATTACCATATTTATAACATTACCCTAAGCTGTAAATCAGTGGTCAGAGATTTGGGCGCACAGGTTGACTGCAACCTTACTTTTGATCACCATGTCCCCACGGTGATAAGGAAGGCCTATGCTGCTCACCTCATAAGCAAGGACATAGCTTCCAAAACAAAAGAGGTTATAACCCCCCTGTACTCCTCTCCCATCAGGCCAATAATAGAGTACAATAGTTCCTTTGATGTGTACCTAAACAGGCACCTGAGCAACTGGAGAGACCTCAAAGGTTCCTCATAAAAAAAATTCAGGGTCGTCAGCACATCTTATGTGGACAGACTGAAATCATTCTCACTATACTCTGTATCATATAGACTACTCAGAGGTGACCTGTGCCTTTGCATACACAGCAACCTCTGATCCTGCCTTAATGGAAATGTTGCACATTCGTAAGTCAAATGGTACACGATTCATTCGCTCTTGGGAGCTTATCCTAGCATGTAACATCAACAGGACTTGCTGGAGGGACAGATATGTGTCCCAGAGGTTTCCTCTCCTCTGGAATAAACATTCAATACAGGTTAAACAGAGCCCCCTCAATAACCCTTTTTAACCGTATCTTGGATGACGGGATGGGAAACCACAAATTCACCCCAGGGGTTTCACCTGTGCCCGTCTTGGATAGGGGCAGTCAGTGCTCATTTAGATCTGCTTATAACATAGGCCATATCTCTAGACCTTAAGGGAACAAGAGTTGAATTTGGTTAGGCTTGTAAGGGCCCTAGGGACATTAGCCTAGTAACCTCCTATGAGCCTATGAACTATGAAACTATTTGCCCCTTAACCACACTCATCTTTTGTTTATAAGGGTGACTACTTTGAAAGTGCAAGGTACTATTGGAAAAGGTCTTCTTCCTTTACATTTCTGAATAAAAACAGTTGTTCACCACATTTCCATATAATCTAATGTCCAGAAAATATATCTCATCATTAGAATATCTGTGGGTAAATTATAAAAATTCAATACTTACATTTATAAAGTCAATAAACTCATCCAACATGGAGAGTGGACTTTTCCACAGGATAAAGATGTTGTCCAAAAGTCAAAGAGAAAAGTCCCAATGGCGGGAAAACTCAGAAGAAAAAAAGCACATACAGTTCCCAGTATAAGACCAGCATGTTTGCATAGATAGGGGCACATACTAGCCCCATCACAACACCTTTAATCTGATGGTATATATCCCCCTCAAGGGTGAGAAAAGTCTTCCTTAAAACCAGGTCTAATGCTTCTCTTAATATTCCAAGCTGAGAACTGGACCCAGGAATAAGATCAAAAATCATTTCCTGAAACCCGTCAATACTCGTAGACTGTTGGATAACCGAACATAGATCCTTAATATCCAAAAACACAACATATCTCCAAAAAAAGTGCCATGAGTCCCTTAATATGTGAGAATAAGAATCTATAAGAAGTAAAAGTCTCATCAATGAACCTATGCTACACCACCGGTTATACGTCCTGCGTGTTGAGTACTCCTTTCACTATAATGCTGCTGCATTACTTTTTAAATCATTTTTCTGTCTCCTATGTCTGTAGGCCATCAGATCACTTCCCCATTATATGGGTAAGAGCTTATCATAGCATGGCCGATAACCGGGCAGCCATGAGGTTTTTGTTCCATTTTCTAGCCCCGACGACTCTTCCGGTAGCTGACATCTATGCTTGCAGAAAATGACATGCAGTGCCCTCCTCTGTGAACATGTGGATCCCTGCAGATGGTGCAGAAAGGTTACTATATGGTTGCAGCTTGGCTGAACCAAGCACATGTCCCTGCTCATACATCACATGCTCTGCATCTCTCTGTCCAGAATGTGCTGACTGTAGTGGCTAAACCACCTCCTTCCCTTACCAGTGTTATTTTCTCACTCCCACCCTTCTTTATCAGCTTCCCCAGTGACCAGGACATTGTTTGATCTCAGGTTGTTTGAGTCACTGCTAGGGCTTTATCCCTTTGCATCATGGAGTTGACCACAGTCTCAGTTTTATTAATTAAATATTTTGATTTGATCCAGCTTATTTATAGCAGGAAAAGTTTAAGTCTTTTAGCTTATCCAATATACCTTCATGCAAGATTGTAATATAAGCTTTGTTAGATCAAAATATTTTGTGTGAACTGTCAGTCCTTGTTAAAGGGCTGGAAGTAGTTATTTTTCAGAGATGATATCTGGTATAAGAAA
The DNA here is from genome assembly GCF_019279795.1 of Protopterus annectens. Lineage (NCBI taxonomy): Eukaryota > Metazoa > Chordata > Ceratodontiformes > Protopteridae > Protopterus > Protopterus annectens. Next base: position 1,714,925,544 of record NC_056737.1, read on the forward strand.
GTAGGAGCTTTGCTTCATAAAATCCTATTGACCTTTATCTAGTAGCAAGAACTCTCCTACTTCTATAAGTAACCTATCCCTAATCATTGTTTCATTTTCTTTACAAACCATGCATTTTCAAATGATGGAGCAGTAATTATCTGAAGCTGAAGAAACAGATTTGTGAATCAAACCACCAGTGCTTGCCACACATTTCTAGAACTTCCTTATCTATCTTTAAGCTGTCAAAACACATTTATACAGTTTTGACAAAGTAATTTTTGATTTTATATAGGAAATCCTTTGGAATATTGGCAAGCCCCAAGAAAGGTATTGTTTTTTTTTCTTTCATTTTATTAAAGGCTGTTTCTACTTCATTAAAATGGCAAGTTATCCTTAAACACAAGAACATATAAACATACTAGGCAAGTGATCACAGGGGCCATAAGACGCCTAGCCATATAATCACCTTTAATCAGAAAAGTTCTTACTACCCTTTTCAGGTACTTAACAGAGCTCTCCCCACAAATTGATCAGGACTGTACATGATAACCCTGGTGTAAATTTATGCCTACCCATCCAGTCATCAAGGCCAGCCTTAAATGTAGCCAAAATAGTACTTTTTCTGACCTGTGGTGGTAACTTATTCCATAGACTAGCAGTACATTGAGTTAGGAACTTATTCCACCAGTGTGTCTTGTTTATTTGTTTGCATAGATTTAGGTCCTTAGTGCAGGTGTTTGTAGAGACAGTAGACTGGGACTTCTATGCTTCGAAAAGCAAGGCACAGGTGACCTCTTAATGATTTGTAGACTACTGAGTATAAAAAGATTCATGCTAACCTTTCAGAATAGTTGAAAGATTTAAGACCTTTAATTTTCTTGGTTGGAAATCTTTGGGGCCTTCGCAGTTGAGCAATATGCTTAGATTTGTGCATGCCAGTGGGGGCATTGTATTCAGTGATGGGCCTAATAAGGAAAAGTAAAGTGGTAGGATGACTTTTTGGATCTTTAATATATTCCCTTGGAAATTAAAAGTGTCAGATAGAAGGATTTCCTGACTAATATGATGGTCAAATGAGAGAGTTATCCTCATAAGTACCATATCTGTCTGAAGAGAAGTACCATTTATAACACATGACATGGGAGCACCTTTTCTGCAATATTCTACTATGCTGCACTTGTTTTCATTACTGTGAGGCCATTTTTTATGCGCCATATATATATGCATATTCTAGCCCTTGCTAGAGCTGGTTTGAGTCAGTGATGGAGCAGATAACAGTGTTCGGTTTGCAGTCATCAGCAAACTTAGTCATCTACGCTTCTGGGATGTTGACTTGTTTGTCTGCAAAATAAATAGCAAAAAGGAGAGGGCCTAAAACTGATCCCTTTGGCACCACACTAGTTACAATTTTACATTCACAGATGAAACCAGCAACTTTTACAACCTGAAATCTTCTGGACAGCCAATTTGCAATCCAACAGACAGTGTATAGGTTTATATTATGAATGTCTAGTTTTTCAGTAATTCTGACCTGGAGGATAGCATCAAAAGCCTTGGTGGGGTCAAGATATGCAGTGTGCACAGGATGACCACAATCCACAACCCCTATAACCTTTTCAAAGAAGCTTACTATGTTAAGGAGACAGTGCCTAGAATTCACGAAGCCAAATTTATTGGGATTTAAATCATTTAAGTTGCCTTTGTTTGTATACATGAGTTCTGTGATGATATTTAATATGGGTTTGCATATAAGGCTAGTAATGCTGATGGGCCTATAATTACCTGGATCTGTAGAAGGGGCACCCTTGCTTAGAAGAGACACACTGGCTGTTCTCCAGGCATCAGGAATAGCCCATAAAGGTAGGCTAAAGATGAACAGTTTAAATACAGACTCAGACAGTGCATATTTACTACTGATGAGAATGCAAGCTGGTATGTTGTTCATTCCCAAGGAAATATTATTTCTGGCCTTTAACAAGGTTTCTAAGGCTTATTCAAAGGTCACTTCAGGGGAAACTTAATTTTAGGACTAGTGAGAGCAACAATGGGGGTAGGAGGTGTAAAGTTAGCACCAAATTTGTCTGCTAACATCTTTGTTATATCCTTGGGATCAGAGTGTAATATTATTATGGATGAGCTTAGTGTATTGTTAGATATTATTCCTTAATTTTCTGACATAGCTGAAGAAAGATTTGTAATTTCCTTTGGAATCTTCATACTCTGCTTTATATTTTCTAATAGTGGTTTGCATTCCTTGCTGGCATGCCTTGAGGTTGGGACGCAGACATGTCTTGCAGTTTGTCATTGTTTTCCTTCTTTTACTGTATACTGACTTTTCTAGAAGACTGTTCAGGTGCTGGTATAAGTCAAAGGTGAATGAGGCAGCCCTCTTAATTTAGTCCATTTGCAGGGGACTATTGGGAATTTTGCAAAGGTCTTCTACAAGCTGAAATTCTTTTGCCTTGGAGAAGTCCCAAAAGATGGTCTCATCTGGTGGCAAGATGGTACCACTAGGCCTGACAGAGAAGATGACTGATTGGTTATCAGATTTAACTAGGCATGAGGAGATGTGGGGTGGGGGTACAGATGAGGGCCAGGTTAGTAAGGGCCAGCCAAGTAAAGGCTATTACCCTCAAATGGATTTCAGCGCATTGGTATTAATGAAATCTAGGAAATACTGATCATAACTAGTTTAGAGGTAAAAGATGGCATATTAAATTAATACTTGTGCAATTGAAGTCCCCTAGTAAGAAGGTGTTTGGTTTGATATTTAAAGCTTCAATGGTGTTGAGGTAATTTCTGTGATCTTTAGGTGACAATGATGGGGATCTGTAGCTAGCAATGAAGTAATTGTTGGATTTGTTAAGGGTGATTTGGTTCTCCAAAAGCTCCAAGTTAGATTTGTGTGTAATTTGATGTGAAGTAATGGTGTGCCTAACAAATATAGATATTCCCTCACAGTTATCTCAGAGTCTGAAGTCATGATAGACAATAAACCCTGGCATAGAGGGAGTACTGCCATTGTATTGAGCCATGTCTCAGGAACTACACAAATTTGAATGTGACTTGCATGAAGGCCTCAAGTTATGGTATCTTTCTATTTGGGCTCCTATCACTGAGTAGTGCCACCTTGATGTTGTCCAAATTTAAGTTTGAGTTTTCTATGTACAAATGCACGATAGGTGGGTACCCCCCTTAAAAGGGCACAATGGAGGCAGCAAAGGCTTAAGCCAGTATGCGGAAGCCCTGCTATATCAGGTGTAAGCCATCCTTTGTGAAACAGTAACATATTTTTTACTATCTCATATTTGTATCTAGGCACCCCTGGTGAAAAAGGAAGTATTATCTACTATCTCATGTTTGTATCTAGGCATCCCTGGCAAAACAGTAAGTATTATCTACTGTCTCATGTTTATATCTAAGCATCCCTGGTGAAGCAGGAAGTATTATCTATTATCTCATGCTTGTATCTAGGCATCCTTGGTGAAACAGAAAGTATTGTTGACTATCTCATGTTTATATCTAGGTATACCTGGTAAAACAGGAAGTATTATCTGCTATCTCATGTTTGTAACTAGCCATCCCTGGTGAAACAGGAAGTATTATCTACTATCTCATTTTTATATATGGGCATCCTGGTGGAACAGGAAGTATTATCGACTATCTCATGTTTATATCTAGGTTTACCTGGTGAAACAGGAAATATTATCTGCTATCTTATGTTTGTAACTAGGCATCCCTGGTGGAACAGGAAGTATTATCTACTATCTCATGTTTGCATTTAGGCATTCCTGGTGATGCTGGAAGTATTATCTACCATCTCATGTTTGTATCTAGGCATCCCTGGAGAAACAGGAAGTATTATCGACTATTTCATGTTTATATCCAGGTATACCTGGTGAAACAGGAAGTATTATCTGCTATCTCATGTTTGTAACTAGGCATCCCTGGTGAAACAGGAAGCATTATCTACTATCTCATTTTTATATATAGGCATCCTGGTGGAACAGGAAATATTATCGACTATCTCATGTTTATATCTAGGCATACCTGGTGAAACAGGAAGTATTATCTGCTATCTCATGTTTGTAACTAGGCATCCCTAGTGGAACAGGAAGTATTATCTACTATCGCATTTTTATATCTAGGTATCCCTGGTGAAGCAGGAAGTATTATCTACTATCTCATGTTTGTATTTAGGCATTTCTGGTGAAGCAGGAAGTATTATCTACCATCTCATGTTTGTATTGTAAAGGCTATTACCCTCAAATGGGTAGTTTTACACATTTCAGCACATTGGTATTAATTAAATCTAGGAAACACTGATCATATCTATTTTAGAGGTAAAAGATGGCATATTAAATTAATACTTGTGCAATTGAAGTCCCCTAGTAAGAAGACGTTTGGTTTGATATTTAAAGCTTCAATGGTGTTGAGGTAATTTCTGTGATCTTTAGGTGACAATGATGGGGATCTGTAGCTAGCAATGAAGTAATTATTGGATTTGTTAAGGGTGATTTGGTTCTCCAAAAGCTCCAAGTTAGATTTGTGTGTAATTTGATGTGAAGTAATGGTGTGCCTAACAAATATAGATATTCCCTCACAGTTATCTCAGAGTCTGAAGTCATGATAGGCAATAAACCCTGGCATAGAGGGAGTACTGCCATTGCATTGAGCCATGTCTCAGGAACTACACAAATTTGAATGTGAGCTGCATGAAGCCCTCAAGTTATGGTATCATTCTATTTGGGCTCCTATCACTGAGTAGTGCCACCTTGATGTTGTCCAAATTTAAGTTTGAGTTTTCTATGTACAAATGCACGATAGGTGGGTCCCCCCTTAAAAGAGCACAATAGAGCCAGCAAAGGCTTAAGCCAGTATGCAGAAGCCCTGCTATATCAGGTGTAAGCCATCCTTTGTGAAACAGTAACATATTTTTTACTATCTCATATTTGTATCTAGGCACCCCTGGTGGAACAGGAAGTATTCAGTAAGAAGCTGAGATCCCTCATAAAATCCTCAATAGCTAGTTACGAAAATAAAATTGCCAAAGATTCCAAAGACAACCACAAGGCATTCTATAGTTATGTCAAGAATCTAAATGGCAATGCTCAGATCTGCTCTGAGCTACAAAAATGGCATTAAATATACTGATCCCAAGGATATTGCCAATATCCTGGCAGATCAATTTAGTGCCAACTTCACTCCCGTCTCACCCCCTAAAGGGCCCATCTCAATACCAAAAGATTGCCAAATTCCGATAATCACAGCCACACAGGTAGAAACAGCACTCTCCAAAGCTAAGAATACAGTATCCATGGGACCAGATGACATCCCAGGCTGTGTACTACATGAACTACAAAATGAACTGGCACCCCACCTAAGTGTCATGTTTAATCATAGCCTCACCTCAGGCTTCGTGCCCACTGAGTGGTGCACAGCTACAGTTTTCCTGCTCCACAAGGGAGGATCCACCTTGGATCCCAGGAACTACCATCCCATCAGTCTGACAAGCCTGATCTGCAAGGGCATGGAACGCATTATCATGGAACTTATAAACAAAGACATTGGCAACCTCCAGACACTGGACCCCACCCAGTTTGGGTTTGTGAAGGGCAGATCTTGTCTCCTGAATCTGATTGACTTCTTCGAATCGGTCTCCAGAGCTGTGGACGAGGGTAAGGAGGTCCACACAGCCTATCTGGACCTCGCCAAGGCCTTCGACACCATCCCCCACTCTGGAATCATAGATAAACTTACTAAGCTGGGCATAAATCCCTACATCACTCGATAGGTTGCCAACTGGCTTATTGACAGAACCCAGACTGTAAAAGTAGCCGACTCCAAATCCAGCTCCAGACAAGTGACAAGTGGAGTACCTCAGGGTTCAGTCCTGGGACCACTCTTGTTTGGCATCTACTTCTCTGAAGTACAGGCCAACACTAAGGGACTCTGGCTAACAAAGTTTGCGGATGACTGCAAACTGGGAGCCATTACTGAATCCCCAAATGATGTGGATATTCTACAAAAGGGCCTTACAGAAACAGATGCCTGGTGCCAGAGCCATGGGCTCAAGCTTAATGCCAAGAAATGTATAGTCATCCCCTTTGGAAAAAGATATGTACCCATGAACTACCACATAGGTGGTAGGACACTAAACATCGAAAGTGTGATGAGAGACTTAGGGACACAAGTGGACAGTGGTCTCACTTTTGATAACCACATCGCCACAACAGTCAGGAAATCCTTCTACCTGGCACACCTCATCACTAAGGGCTTTTCATCCAGGAAAAAGGTCATTGTCCCACTGTACTCATCCCTCATTAGACCCATTATAGAGTATAATTCCCCATTTGGTATGTACCTCACAAGACATCTGTAACAGCTGGAAAGGCCACAGAAATACCTCACTAAAAGAATCACAGGCCTAAAGCAGATGCCATATGCTGACCGTCTAAAAAAACTCCAGCTATACCCTGTGGCATATCGTCTACTCAGAGGCGATCTCTGCTTAACATACAAGACCATGTCAAACCCTGAGCTGTTGGACATGCTCCACTTAAAGAAATCCCAATCCCTCAGAGCCACACACTCCAGGGATCTAAACCTTATCATCACAATGAACAAAACATGCTGGAGGGATAGGTTCCTGACCCAGAGACTCCCCATAGTCTGGAATAGACTGCCCGTACATGTCAAGCAGAGCACCTCATTGGCCCTCTTCAAAAGGAACCTTGATGATTGGATGAGAGATAGCAAATTCACCCCGGGGATCATGTCAGTTGCCCTGCTAGACAGGGGCCCAGAGACGTAAATATTGTGGGAAAAAATTTCCAGGGAATTGTTATGGCTAGGCTTGCATAGGCCTTAGAGTCGATAGCCTAGTACCAACCTATGAACCTATTATCTACTATCTCATTTTTATATCTAGGTATCCCTGGTGAAGCAGAAAGTATTATCTACTATCTCATGTTTGTATTTAGGCATTCCTGGTGAAGCAGGAAGTATTATCTACCATCTCATGTTTGTATCTAGGCATCCCTGTTGAAACAGGAAGTAATATCGACTATCTCATGTTTATATCCAGGTATACCTGGTGAAACAGGAAGTATTATCTGCTACCTCATGTTTGTAACTAGGCATCCCTGGTGAAACAGGAAGTATTATCTACTATCTCATTTTTATATATAGGCATCCTGGTGGAACAGGAAGTATTATCGACTATCTCATGTTTATATCTAGGTTTACCTGGTGAAACAGGAAGTATTATCTGCTATCTTATGTTTGTAACTAGGCATCCCTGGTGGAACAGGAAGTATTATCTACTATCGCATTTTTATATCTAGGTATCCCTGGTGAAGCAGGAAGTATTATCTACTATCTCATGTTTGTATCAAGGCATTATTGTTAGAAGGCAAGATAGTACTCAAGACCAATATATTCCTGCCTCTAACACATGTATGAGTTTTTTATAACAATTTTCCTCACCTAAAAAACATAAAACCTCCTCTTACTGCCGAGTTGGCCAGTTTATTCCCACAGGAGGCAACAGCCCTATGACCCATTCATTTTCCCTGGAGAGAGGGTTGAACAGCAGAGGTGATGACATCATCTGTTAGTAAATTAGGAGTATTTTACCCTTAAACTGTAACAGTTCCCACTTTGCACATCCAGCAGCATGCTCAAAGCTTGGCAGGCAACAGGCAATAGCAAGGGAATGTAACCCCATCAGAAGAATCCACAGAGTGAATACTTTCTTGTGGTATCTGGTCACCACTGGGAGTCCTGACATAGGAAGGGCACCTCAGACATATGCACTGCACTCTTCACCTGATAGAGGTCCCTCTTCTCTTATACTTGCCTGCTCCTTTAGCACACAAACCACTAGCTGAACTTAGATTATCTACAGAATTGTCAGGGCTTTATCCCTCTTCTCCAATGGATTTGGCTTATCCTAGAGTTTTTACTCCATTTCACTTCTAAATTTTACTGTTTTAAAGTTGGTGCTCGGTCTTCCAGGAAGTGAGCTGGAGATATATTTACTATCAGAAACTATTCCATTGTCTTTAAAAGAATATTGCATTCCTGATTTTTACCCTTTACTTTTTCTGATGTACTTGAAGAAAGCTTAAATATTTATTTGACTTTAGTAAAAACTGTGGTGGTGGTGCTGCGGTAGCATTGTCGCCTCACAGTAAGACATTGTCCTGTTCGATTCTCAGCTAGAGCGTCTACTGAGTGGAGACATGCATGAATGAGCGTGCCTTCATTAAAGGTTGTGCGTCAGGGCCGGCAACTCGGCACATAAAAATCTACTACCAATCATTAGTGGACCGGAGTTCCGCTGTGGTGACCCCTAACCGGGAAAAGCCAAAAGACACAACAACTGGCTTTGCTTCACAGTTCATTTCTGACATTTTTATAAATCTTTTTAGAGTTCTTATTTTTTTGTTTAATCTAGTTTTAATATGTTGATTTTTCTCTTATAGGCTGATAAGTATATTTTTCTGTTATAAAAGTTTTTAGACTTTGTAAGTCCACACCACAGGTGTTTTATTTTTGAATTTCACATTATACTTCATCCGGTACCTCAATTGTTTTTATATATGTGCTAAATAATAGATACCAATCATAACTCTGCATTGTTACTTTAATCATAACTGCCAAAGGAGAAATCCCCAACAGCTATTGTAGTTGTTTAAAATGTTTCATTATACAAGTATGAATACCTACCTTTATTGTATAACTGTCTGAGTTAGTGCTGATGAATCAGTTCCAAATGCTTGCCCAAATGACACATGCTTGTGCCAGTTATGCCTTGTTAGGGGCCATGGTTTTTTTAATCTAAGATTAGAGATAACAATGCCTACAGTGGAGGTGACACTGTGGTGACCACTGAACTAGTCATAGTGCCAGCCTCTTTTTCTGACCACTGTTTATTCCATTTCTCCTTAGAACTCCCACTGAATTCAATACCTGATATTGCACTGATATGGTATAAGGAATTCAGAAGCATCACATGTGATGCCGGCACAGTATGGACATTTAAGGAACATAACTAGTGGTAATTTAATGTCTGCACTGAATCATATCCTTTCAGATAGTCCTGAGGTCCTTGTCATTTGTAAGTGTTAAGCTGTTTTTGGGACTCTGGACACTGTAACCCCAGATTGTGTATTGGAGACTGCTGGTACGACAAGAACTCCATGAATTGTGTAAGCCGGGACACAGGCTGGAATGCCATTACTGGAGGACATACCCACTAGAGGACAAAGGCAGACAATACATCACTATGCTGTGTATCTGTCAGAGGTGTCATGTAAGAAGGCATTATTCTTACCAGTGAGATTTCGGCTGCAATATTTCATTCAGCTGCACCCTTCCTATAGTAAATAGGCTATGTAGCTCAGCATGTTTTACTCTTCAGTGTGCATTGGCCTCCATGATGTGTGCATTAGGAATTTGCATGCTTCTTTGCATATAAGGTAACCTCACTGAGGAGCTTTTGTCTCCATGATGTGTCCATTGAGCATAGTATTGATCTTTATTTGATCTGCCATGATTTTTTGGATAGAGTTTATATATGTCCGCTATAAGGATCTCATGAATGTAAGCTTCAGCTGTTTGATCAGCCTGCTATAGCTTGAATGCAGGCTCTTCCAAGCTAGTTAAAGCATCATCATCACTATCATCATCATGCAGACGGCATAGTGGTGCAGCAGTAGTGTTGTCACCTCACAGCAAGAGGCTCTCCAATTCGATTCTTGGCTGGGGTGCCTTCTGTGCGGAGGCTGCATGTCCTCCCTGTGTTTGTGTGGGTTCCCCCTGGGTGCTCCAGTTTCCTCCCATGTTTCAAAAAAATGCATCTGGAGTGTTTCTCCCCGGGCCTCCGCTGAAAGTTGGCTTTGTTCCAAGTCATACTTTCCCAGTAAACAAATGTTAAATAAATAAATAAATAAATCATCATCAACCTTCATTTTCCCATTTTCAATATGGGGTTAGGGTGTCATGTGAAATGTTGCCATCTCTCTAGATTCAATGCCACTCTTCTATCTTCTTTGACAATCATGCCTGATTGCTAAACATCTTCTCTCACACAATCCGTCCACCTCTTTGCTGGATGCCCTCATTTTCTCTTGCCTTCTTCCTGACTGTCCCAAATCTTCTTCACTAGATTCTCATTCAGCTTTCCTGCATATGTCCCAAAACCACAGTAATCTGCTCTGTTTAACTCTCTCGGCAAATCAAGCTACTTGGGTTCTGTTCTGATGTCATCATTACTCCATTTGCCCCACAGTGTGCATCCTACCACCCAACTCAGGCACTTCATTTCCATCACATCTAGCTTACTCAGCTGTTCTGCCTTCTTTGCCCAGGTTTCTTTATCATGCAGTAATACTGATCTCATCACTGTTTTGTACACCTTACTTTTCAGCTTCTTTGATATTATTCTGTCATACCCTGCCCCTGACACCTCTGTGCTAGTTGCTGTAGCCCCTCTGATTCTAGCTTTGACTTCCTCATTCAGACTGTCCTTCTTCTGAACCACCCCTCCCAGGTACTTGAAGCTGTTAACTTGTTCCATTATTTTCCTTTTTGTCTCATTTCTCAGCTTATTTTAATTTCCCCCATATGGTGCCATTACAACTGCCTTATATGTACTCAGCTTGTTGTCATCTGCCTTCAGGTTTGCATTCCATTCCCCTGTTGTCCTTTGCTGAAGTTCTTACTCAGAGTCTTCCTGTAATGCCACATCATCTGCAAACAGCAACTTTGTTGATCTGTCTCCTCTGACCTGTTTGTTACTGTAGTCCATTACCAGTATGAATAGCAATGGGCTTGAACCCTGATGTATTCCCACTCACATTGGCCACCCTTCTATGAGTCTGACTGCTGTTCATACTTGTGTCATTCAGTCCTTGAACATAGCCTTCACTAATTCTACCAATGTTTATAGGACTTTGTAGCATTGCAGGACTACCCAAATCAGCTTTCTTGAGGCCTTGTCATTTGCTTTCTCCAAGTCTAGGAATGCCCAATTGGTCTCTTTCCTTACCACTAGCTTCTTCTCAACTATCTGAAAACATTGGAATGGTTGTGTTGCATCCTGACCTGAATCCGAACTGCTTGTTTCCCATCTTACCTTCAAACACTGTGCATGTTCATTTATGAATCACCCTTTCCAGAACCTTTGTGCAGTGTGACAGGAGTTTGATATCTTTATATTGTCCATGTTTGTGAATATTCCCTTTGTTCTTGTACACTGGCATTAGTATGCTTATTCTTCAGTTATTTGGGATGTCCTTTCTCTCTATACTACTATGAGTACCCTCAGGAGCCATTTCTTCCCTGTCTCACACAACATCAGCATCATATCTGCGGTGACATCATCTGAGCCTGCTGCTATCCTGACTTCATTTTCCTTAGTGCTGTTTTTATTTCTTCTATGCTAGTGTCCTCTTTTTCTTTCATTGTAGGCAGTGTCTGGGGAAGGATAGCTTCTGTGGGGCTTTTGTCATTCAGAAAATGCTGGACGTACTCCTTTCATCTGCCTTTGATGTGCTGTGGACTGGTGAATAAGTTGTTGCTGGAATCCTTCATAAAGGGTGTTTGATGACTATCTTCTTCATATTTCTGTCTTTGCAACCTGCCAAGCTAATTACATTTTATCTGTAATTCCTGGATCCATTCCTGAGGTTAATTTTTTGACATCCATGTCTTGAACACAGAACAACTTGGTTATGATTGGTGAACCATTCATAATCCTCTGTATTAAGCATTCTTAGTATAACATTATGTTGTGCAAATATCCAACAGTATCTCTTCAAGGTTTCTATTGAATTGTAACCACATCCATTATGAAGCCAGTCATACACATTAACAACTTGTTTCTATATGCATCATTGCTGCTTAAAACCCATGATTGCTTTAAAACCTGCTTGCCTTTCCTCTGTTTGAAGCTATAAGCCAATGCATTTTCTCTATTCTACATATCCTTTCAAAACTATTGGAAAATCTGTATATGTACACATTTCAGAATGCCTTTGGACTTGTAATCCAAATTTAGCAGGTCTTTTAAATAGTTATAGCACCCTAGTACTATTAGGGTTGCCAGATTTCTTTGTGGCTAGAACTGGACTAAGGTCATGCCCATAGCATCACCCATAACCCCACCCATTCCCACCCACTCCCCCATCAACGACACACCCATTTTGTGACATCACAGTGACATCAGCTGATGGGAACACCCTCTTTTTCTGTTCCGGATGCCTGCTTTCAGCCGATTTACTATGCTTTTCTGTAAAAAAGCATAGTAAATCAGCCAATTGTAACAAACACTGATAGTCTGTTTCTTTTTGTGAAACAGAAAAATGGAGTTTGTACAGTGTTTTCCCAATTTCCTGACTACCAGTCCAGAGCAGAGAATTGATTTGATTTGTGTGGATAGTCCAGAAAAGAACAGATAAGTGGCATTGCACATTGGCAGTGGCAACAGGGTGATTTCCAATTTCCCACCTATTGTTCAAAGACTCAACATTACGCTTAAATAGGGCTAGCCTAGGGATGGACTCTGCTTCACATGGATGGGAAGCTTGTTCCAGTGCATGGGGACCCTCTCTGAGACACATTTGTGTCTCATCAACATCACATGGCCTATTTATGTCACAAGCAAAATTTAAATCTTTGAATCTAATGGTTCTGATACTGTTCGTTTTGTGGCTGTCCAAAAGGTCCATCAATCAGTGCTAGATCCAAGGATGCCTTGTATGCCAGACATTCTCTCTCAGTAACCTGTAGGAGACCCGGTATAGTGATAGGGCTTTAAGGAGATCTGTATAAGACAATGTGTTTAGACACTGGATTCTTCTAGTAAGGAAGCTTTAAATATGTTCCAGCTGTTGTATGTGTCTGGTCAAGTACATGCCAAAGAGATAGGTGCAGCTCACACATCCAGTTATTTTGTCAACTTCTCAGGTTAACATCGCTAATATTTTAAAAAGTGTTCCTTGTACATGAGCAATGTCCTATAAAAAATGTAAATAAGCAACTCAAACATTGGCTTCTTACGAGTTGTTCATTCACATTAATCAGTGTCTAAAGCATCTCCCCAGATTCCACTGGTGGTTAAGTGCCATGTTAGATGTCTTTTTTTTCACTCTCACTCCTTAACTCCTCCTCTTGCTCCCTAGTAACCTCCTCCATCCCTCTACTTCTTCCTCATTGTACCTCCTCCTTCCTGCACACAGCTCAGTTTGCCAAATTTTCATTCAGAAACTGAATCATGTTGGGCAAAGACATTTGGCCATTCATAAAATGGCCAGATGTCCTTTGCAAACTTGTAGGAAAACCTATTCAGAGCTAGTCTTGACAACAAATCCATTAGACTCAGTTCAGTTTGGCCTGCTTTGCTGTGTTTGCTGCTTCCTGATGTAAATAAATGTTGTTAGAAATCTGTCAATTATGCAGCCTAATATTTGCGTTAGAGTAGGCTAACTTCTGTGCAATATTCATTTGCTGAGTAAATAAACTGGTCCTTTGACCCTTTTCAACCATGACCCAGGCCACAAGAGCAAGGACAATTAAATATATACAGAGACTAAAATAGTCAATCAGCTACTTTATTTTTGGAAGGCAGGAACAGACTGAAGTAGACAAAAAAAGCTCAGTCAGAACATTCAAACTTTATACAGTAACCAGTGGATGGGGCTGAACTGTGTAGACCTGAGGGTTTGAAACAGTCTTAACCTCTGTCACTCTGTGCCACTGTGCCTGTGGAATTTTTTTGATCATAACTTTCAAACGTTGTGACTTGAGAGCATCCCTCACCTCTATGGACTGAGAGGGTGGACAACAGATTATGCTCCCAAAGACCTGTTCTTTCATTCTGTCTGAACTCTTGTGGAGCAGCTCTGGTCTGTGGTGATGGTCAGGGAGTTGTACAGCCATACTTTGCATGCACTTGTACTGTACATTCATAGTTGGAATGTGGTCACAGTTTGGGCACTGTGTGTAGGAGTGTCCATTTTTAGAATCTGTTAGGAATAGTGCATAGTTCAGTTGAAGTTCTACATTTGTGGTATTTGGAGTCCGACTGAGCAGCCCTGATCAGGTGCTTGTTCTGTGAAATAACAGACTTAAACTCGGTGCAGGAATATGGCAGGTTAAAGAAAACTGACAGTTCACTTTTAACTGATTCTGGCATAAGTCTGTTTCGTTCATCCGTCCAAATGTTATTCATAATGCTAAACACACGCTCAACGGATGCATTCGAGACTGGAACAGACAGAATGTGTTGAACAAGTTTCAACATATTTGGTGCAGACTCGTGCTCAAAAAACTTACACCAAGCCTCAGCTGTGCTTGCACAGCTATGGATAACGTTGAACACTTCACTAAGAGCTCGCACTTCATCGTGCAGGCTGTCGGATGGATGGTGGGTGGATAGAGGCGTTTGCATCCAAATGTCAATCACTTCATCAAGCGAAGGCGATCTTGTAACACTGGTCAAAGACAGTGACTTGAAGTGACGATATGGGGAATGTTCTAATGCAAACCATTTGTTCAAATTTGTCATTGCCCGCTTGTACACATTCAGAGCTTCAGTTATGAACTTCTCAGTGAACTGCTGTGGTAGATAACTTTTGCCCAGAGCAAATGTTACCTTCATACCAAAAAAATTATCATCACTCCTATTCTGCAGAGACAGCTTAAACTGTTCCATTATACCGTACAGTTCACAAGCTGTTGTTGATTTGTTCTCAAGCTTTAAAATTGTCTCTTGAAAGGATGACATAAAGAAGTGTGTAAAATATAGATACAGCTCTGACTTTTTTGGGCTGTCATCTGGTGCCAGTTCATTTTCCTGGTCCTTCAACATTTTCCATATCACTTTCGGACAATCAGCTTCTCCTTGAGATAAGAAATACATTTTCAAAGGCATCCAGCACAGCAAAATTCGGTGAAGAGCCTTGAACAACCTCAATCAGCGGGTTGGAACATGTCTGATTATCTCGTGGTATTCAGACTCATAGAAATCAAAGCAGCTCTTCAATTCTGCTTACCTCAATGTAGAGTTACTGAATTCAGGAAACACTTTCATGACGAAATTTTCAACATCAAATGACATGACCTTTAAAGCATTTTTCGCACAGTTATGCATAATGTGGTCATTGCAGTGTGCTGCAATAATGTTAGGATTCTCTTCTGAAACTAACTTCTGATAAATGGAGTTGTTTATGCCATAGTTTACCGATGCATTATCTGCGGCATAAGCAGTAACATTTTGCCAAGACAATTTACATTCTGTTAAAACACGACAGAGTTGATTCTTAACGGACTTAGAGTCTTCAAATGCATCCTCATAAAAGTCAATAACACAGAAAGAAATTCTGTTCTGCGGGGTGAAGAACTGAACACCAACCGGATAGAATTTACGATTCCCTTTGTTAGATGCATCAGTAGCAATGGAAAATGGCAAACCAGCATGTAGCTTATCAAGGACGAATTCTAGTGAAAATGGGTACAAAACATTGTTGACTATGGCGGAAACTTTTGTTCGGCCGCAGGTCATCTTTTTAACGATTTACGAGTCATCAATTATAGACTTCATAACTTTGATACCACAGTCCTGTGTATTATATGAAATATGATGTCTAATTCCATGATACACTTCAGCAATTTCCGCTAGGGATACTTTGTGAGATGCCGCACTGTTTGGCGATGTGAAAAATGTCTTCAGTCGTTGAGATGACGCACTAGCTTGGGAACAAGTAGTATTCTTTTTGGTGCTTTGGTGTGCTGTAACTGCTTTTTTTCCATCATATGCAACAGTGAATGATGTTGCACAAAGCTTGCATCTAGCTTTTGTATCTTCTGTGCATTTTTGTATCCATGAAAATTCCCTTTCCCACTCTGCATTATAATAACAGATGTTTCGTTTTCGCTTCTTTGGTGGGGTAGACCTGTCTGACCATGTAGTTGGGCTGCCAAAACTCTCATTATCATTGACACGGACACCGTTATTCCTGTCTTCCATAATAACAGTATTAATAAATAAAGTACCTGCAGACAGTGACAGCAGACATATAATGAGTTAGTTAAACTTAAAGACAAAAAGCTGCGTTAATAAAGAGTCTACACAAATACTGTGCAACTACTTTTGCATTACTGAAGTATCTGTTTCTTACAAAAGGAACATCTGCTTGTTAGTGTGTCTGTCCCCGGACTGGTGCAAGGCTATACTGGCAGAGTCTACTGTCTAGTAGCATCGGGTATTCCCACACCACGGTGTCCCACAGTCCCACTGATAAGCTAGAAGGCTTCCCTCCAACACAGAAAGGCTTGGGGAGCTCAGAAGCTTACAAACAATCCTGGATACAGCAAATATCTATCTGGACTAGACTAGTTACAGGAAAGGCAGGAAACAAGATTAGAATTTTTTTTTTTTTTTTACAGAAAAGTAGCTAAAACAGCAGTAAAAACAGTTTAAGTGCACACTGTGCAGTGCGAGCTAGCACACTTGAGTGTTTAGCAATATTAAAACAAATACAGTTTAAATAAATGCAATTTATTCCAACTGTATTGTGAACTGAATTCAATTATTGTTTTATTCAATGTTGAATAGTTAAAAAGTGCCAAAAAATACTGTTTAAGATATTTACCTCATAGACACAAGGTACACAGTTTGGAATGGGAAATTTAGCTAGGTTTAAAGAAACCACAAGGAACATTCAAGGTCTTCACCAACTCTCCTATGGGGATTGTTTGAAATCACTGTCACTGTATTCTGTTTCATACAAACAATTCAAAGGTAAATTCATTGCTGCCTCGTTTAAGGATTGCTGATTATCTGAAGTTGGAACTAAGCCATGGTGTAGATTAGTAGCTAAGACATTAAATAAAAATTTATATTGTTAGATTAGCCCCCTGTAAGGTTCATTTGCTTTACCTTAATAATATTCAAGGTAGGTGTGCTTCCTAAAGGTACCCTTTGAAAGTTAAGCAGTAATCTGTGTCTGTGGGCTACAACCACACTAGTGAAGTGATACTATTTTTGTTTTAGTTTTTAACCTTCGTTGGTTAGAAGGTTCCGGCTCATTCTCTAAAAGATTTTCTTTTCCTACTTCTTTATCTCCAGGTGCTTTAAGTTTCAGAAACCTAATGTCTGTGATTCAGGTGCGAGTTTTCGGTGAAGGCCATCAAACTACAAAGCAAAACTGTTGCAGAATGCTTTTCGGTGAAGGCTGTAAGAGGTGTCTTTGTGGAGTATTTTAACTTCTTGTTAGTAGCAGGCAGTGCGTACATTTATTGTCACTGGCCGGGATTCTAACACTTTCCTTAGCTGGGTACTTCATGGAGAGCCATTTGGCTTTGACGAGATTCGTCGTAAAATTAATTATTAGAGATGTGTCGTAAAATGAATTATTCTGTTTTTGCTAATAATATTTTATTTCATACCATAATGTGAGTAGTTGCTGATGTTTGCAGATGACATTGTGATCTGTAGTGAGAGTAGGGAACAGGTGGAGGAGACCCTGGAGAGGTGGAGATATGCTCTAGACAGAAAAGGAATGAAGGTCAGCAGGACTATGACAGAATACATGTGTGTGAATGAGAGGGAGGATAGATGAATGGTAAAGTTGCAGGGAGTAGAAGTGGTGAAGGTGGATGAATTTAAATACTTGGGATCAACAGTTCAGAGTAATGGTGAGTGTGGAAGAGAGGTGAAGAAGAGAGTACAGGGAGGGTGGTGGTTTTAGAATGCACGCTGTAAGATAAATGAAGAAATGAGGACATCAGACCAAAAGTACAAGTAGCTCCACTTGCAAATAAGGTCAAAGGGAAAAAGATTATGGTGCTTTAGGAACATGTATAGGAAAGTTGGTGGAGAAAAATTGGGACAGACAGGATGAAGGCAACAGGAAACAATGACATTGACCAGAGAGATGGATAGATTGTGTAAGGTTGGGTTTTAGCATAATGGTTAACTTATTTACCACACGCACGCATGTGTGCGCACACACACAGACACACACACACACACACACACACACACACACACACACACACACACACACACACACACACACACACACACAGTATAGGGATTTATTGGGATTTATTCTCACCTTTGCAAAGGAAATTGGGAAATTTGTTAAGCTTAACATGTCCTACAAGGGCAGCTAGTCTAGTATTTACCTGTGAACCTGACAGAAGACCTGTAACAGGCAAGCATGACTGATGAAGACATGGAGTTGAATTAAGAGAGAGAGATGGTGACAGGTGAAGGAACATCTGAGTTTATGTAGGAAGTGGTAAAAAGGGACTGATGATGATGATGTTGTTGTTGTTGATGATGATGATGAATTGAACTGATCAAGGCAAAGTAAAACAAATTGTGGATCTCAGGCCATGATCACAAGTGGATTATGCTGTTAGAAATACAGTGAGATGGCAGTGTCAGATACAGAATAATGCTGCAGCTTTTACCCAAAGTTATAGACTTAAAACAAAGCAATGATGCTTTCATTCAGAATGGGCCTGAGCAAACCACACCTTAAGTTCATTGTGCAGTCCAACAGATCATACAAGCAAAGGGATGTCAGTCTATTAGAAGGAATCCATAGGAAAAACACCAGTACGACCCAAGTGAAACATGTAATTGAAAACACATCTAGGCAAACACAATCCATTAAAAAAACATGAAAACATTTATTGTGTATTCAGTGATAACCATGCAGTGTACATGATTGTGAGTCAAAGACAATTTCTAATAATGGAGATGACCCAAAATGTCTCAAACTGCAATTATATGACACTTTGTGTATATTAATGCATGTAATAAATTTACCATAATATTCACAACTGAATTGCAAACATTTCAAAGTATATGCACATTATAAATGCAAATCCATGCCTACAGCAATGAAGATAAATATTTATTCTGTAATACCATCCATAACTCTGTCTTCCATTCCAAAAGCATTTTCTGGGAAGTTGCTCAGCACCCTTTTATCAAGATAAATTTCAGCTTATCTTTTGTAATTTGTTTAGAAACAAATGCTGTCATTAAACAAGATAAGGCATTGAAATTCTATCCACTGTACACATAAATTGATACTGCCATGCTTCAATTATATTTTGCATTCTAGGCAAATAATACATACTGAGATCACTACCTAGGCATAAATATAAAAGAATGGCAGGGGTAGACAATCTTTAATTGAAAACCTCTGTGGATTCCACAGCAAATAATGGTCATCATAAAATTTTAGGAAAAGAACTTCAGATCCAGGGGAAGATTGCATTTAGGTCATTATATGCTCTTCTAACCTTATCAGTCTCAAGAACAGACAGTGTAATCACCTATTTCATTTCCAATTTAAAGCATAAAGATGCACATATAGTGGTGCCAGACCATAACTGTGAAGTGAATGTGACAACCTTTCAATTGGCTCGCATTAGGACTCATACCACATGTAGCAACAGTCTCAAAATCAGACGGAATGAATGTTGGCAAATGGAGTTAGTTGTATTGATTCAAACAATTTATATAACTGACACCAAAATATATAGTAGTCACACATGATTTAAAGATCATACACAGAAACACAAATGGAACACTTAGACCCACAGAAATATTGAAAATTAAGAAATAAATTAACATATTTGCACATTTTCCCCTCATGAAAAAGGTGCTATCATCTGTTCAAAATAAATTCCCACATAACTCTCAGAGATTCCAAATGACAGCAATGACTTAGTGGAAAGGCACAAAGACTAATTCACTACTTTTCTCCATAAAAATTCCCCTACCTTAAGAATCCACTCCTATTCATCCAAATGTTTAAGTGCTATCCTGAGAACAGAGGAACCCTTGACTGCTTTCCTTCTCGTTTGGTACACTTTCTGAAGCCAGGTCTGCTAGAAGGAAATCCGGTAGCAGACACATATGGTGCACTGGCCATAGCATGTTCAGCAATAGTGCAAGGAAGATAACTACTCAGCAGAGCATGAGCTCTTGTATCATGGATTGCTGCATAATTTATATCTAGATCATGTATGTGGAAGTGACGGATAGACTTCAGCAGCTGCTCAAGTGAAGACAACACCATGATTGCCTGACCCTTATACTTTATGGTTAATTTCATCTGCATGACTAGTATTCTGTTATATTATTTTTTTATACCTAACACATATCCATTACCACCATTCAGCATGGATTTAACATATAATTTGGCATGGTTACATACAAGATAGAACAACTGAAAAATTCTGCTTAGACTGATTAGCAGCAAAGGCTTCCACTTCCATTCTGAAATTTATATGGTAGATATATGTCAGACTCACTACTGTCATCATCCTCTACTGTACTGACAGTCTGACACAGACTTTCCCTTTCCTCAGACTCAGAGACAGGCAGAGACTAGCAGCCTGCAGGAGGACATTGACCTAATATGATGTCATGCATAAAATGCTGCTATGATTATGATGAATTAAAACAAAAAAGAGAGAATAACCTGACCTGACCTACCTAGGCTGGCTATCTAATTATTATTTCTGCCGTAGACTTCACTTAGTCTGAAAGTTTTTACACTGCCAGTCCAGGGCTGTCCAGTCCGTACGTGGTGGTGACACACCCCCTAGTCTTGGCTCTTGCTCTTCAATCACGCTGGAACTGTGCTGCTTAAAATTTCCGCGCGATTATTCCATTCCACACTGGTGAGTGGTGGAATAAGCACGCACGCATGGCATGATGAGCAGCTGATTGATGATGACTAATAAGCCGTACTTAAAGGAAAAGGCGAGAGAACACGGGAGGCGGTAATTGCACTGTCTGCATTATAAGAGTATGTTTTCAGTTTTCACTTTTCAGTCCTCGTCATAAGTAAGTAAGTACCATGTATGTAGAAAGAGAAGACAGTTCAGCTTAAATTTAGTCTGTATAAGTGGAATTAATGTGAAAAAATAAGACTGAATGTTTTAAGCAGTAAAATCTATCTAGCGTAACAAGAAAACAAGTTGTTTTGTTAATGCTAGATAGATTTTACTGCTTAAAACATTCAGTCTTATTTTTCCATTGACCTAATGATAAAGCTTTTTCATTGCTTGAGAATTCTTCGGTGTTTTGAATCTGATTGCACAAAAAAAAACAAAAAAAAAAACGGACTTCACGAGTCCGGTTTTGATGATTTTTTTTAACCGGACAAGTTGTCTGAAAACCGGACAGTCCGGTCAAAAACCGGACAGCTGGCAACCTTAAGTACTATGGCCTGTATCACATAACCTATTTCAATGGCATAGATGACAGCAAGTTGATTGCATGGGATTTGTTATTATCCCCAGAATTATTTTGACTTGGTTCTTTTGCTGTTCTTGGCAATCTGCAAGACCATCTCTTTTTCAGAGGAGTTGTCTAAATGGCTGTATAATTATATTATGGGAAGCTCCTCTTGGCTGCCTGTTAGGACAGTATTTTCAGGAGTCCTGCAGGGTTCCATTAGGGTTCTGTTTTTGTTGCCTCTATTCATTAGTGGTCTGACCAGGACTTTGCCAATATTAAGTGTAGGCCTTTATGAAAGTCAGTTTTAGATTTTGCTGCCCTCTACTGGACATAGCTGCAGCTTGCAGTCTGTCATGCCAGTGTATATCTGACTTTTGATAGGTTCATAGGTTCATAGGTAGGTACTAGGCTATCTGCCCGAAGGCATTTATAAGCCTAGCCGGAATGTGTTGGCTTTCGCCGCCCCCTTAGATTAGTTCCCTGTGCCTCTGTCCAGCAGAACCATTGAAGTGATCTCTGGGGTAAACTTTCTGTTTTCCATCCACTCGCCAAGGTTTCTCTTGAAGAGGGTTAGCTAGGAGCTCTGCCTAATGTAGATTGGAATCGTGTTCCAGAGCATGGGAAGTCTCTGGGAGAGGAATCTGTCCCTCCAGCACATCCTATTTATTGTTGTGGTGAGGTTTAGATCCCTGGAGCGTGTGGCTCGAGGGGATATGGTTTTCTTTAGGTGGAGTATGTCCATCAATTCTGGGTTGGACATGGCCTTGTATGTCAGGCAGAGATCACCTCTGAGTAGGCGGTATGCAACCGAGTACAGCTGGAGTTTCTTCAGTCGAGCTACATAGGGCATCTGCTTAAGGCCAGTGATACTCTTGGTGAGATACTTCTGTGGTCTTTCCAGTTGTTGCAGGTGTCTTGTAAGGTACATCCCAAATGGGGCATTATACTCTATGATGGGTCTGATGAGTGATGCATAGAGGGGCCCAATGACCTTTTTCGATCTGGATGCAAACCCTTTTGTGATTAGGTGGGCCACATAGAAGGTGGAAGATGAGTCTGACTTGACTATTGATGTACAACTATGGTAGATATTCCAGTACAGATGTTAAAATATTACAGCAATCGTCCTATTTTTGTACCTGTACTTAGGATAATTTATTTATTTTACATTTGTTTACCAGGAAAGTCTGACTGGGCAAGGTTGCCCATTTTCAGTGAGGCCTGGGGAAAAGCTCCATACATTATGATAAACCATCAATGTACAAAATTTTAGAAAAGAAATATACAAAATTTGTTAGACAACCTCATATGATTTTAAGTAATACAAGGAAGAAATATAAGTTTACAAGACATAGCTATGTATAACAACATTCATCAGAAGAGTAACTTAATACTTAATACCAACATTCATCAGAAGAGTAAATACATAATACCATGAATTATGGTATAGATGCATTACATGGAGTTATATATATTTGAAACTATAGCAAGCTGTAGTGTGAATCTAGATACAGGGGGTGTTGGAGATAGAGTTATTATATAACTGTACTTTGTTAAGGGTTTTAAAATTGCATGCTTTGGAAGTTGTTTTAATGATAACAATATGGCTGTTAATATTTAATATTCATTTTTATTAAATAAAAACAGTTATGCTATATACCAACAGTTGATGTATGGATAAAGAAAATTTTGATAGATTGGAAAATCTGGAAAGGATGTACCTTAATCCCTTTTTATGTCTGTGTGAAAGCAGTGGAAAGGAGAAATTGTGAAACACAGCAGGTATAGAAATTGGAATTGTAGGGATATGTTAAGGAACTGATAAGTGCTTAATTATGCAGATTATTTGATACTGTAGTTTAAAACAAAAGGGGTTAAAGGTATTTTCAAAGAGTTAGAGGAACAATTAACTGGATTAGTTTAAGCACCGAACAGGGAAGAAGGAAAGGGTTGGGGTTAGTGCTGGTGGCTGGGATTAAGAAATTATGGGATGAAAAATGGTGGGAAGATATTATTTACAAGTATCATGCAAGAAAACAGTTTGAAAGACTATATGTGGAAAATGCACCTAAAAGAATGTTAGTTAATGAAAATATGAAGTGCAACCACATGAAGGTGAGAATGTATTTGGCAGAGGATTATGAGACCTAAGAAATGTGGGAAATATACTTTTTCAAGTATCATAGGATTAAGGGCTTTGGCTCACTGGCAGAAAGGAAAATGTGAAAAAAGGTTTGACAAAATAATACTGGATATTATTCTATAAGGAAGATAAAGGGGGGTCCTCTTGCATGTTCAAGTATTGTAAGTGGACTTCTCAGAGCTCCAAAGAATTAAGTGCAGGTAAGGGGAAAGACTACTAAGTCTGATATTGCCATATTAAGTAGTGGGGGTGTCAAGGTACATCATCTATGTTGAGGGGTACAGGGTATTGCCCCCCCTGCAAAAGCACTTATAATATGTAACAATGAATTTTGCACTTTGGTGTTACTTTGTTAGACTTGCTCTTAATTTTCATAGTTTTTGGGACTTGCCGTATCAAGTCTCAAAGTTGCATTAGATTGCCAAATGGAAAGATTTAGTTCTACAAAACATGATATTGTGAAAGTGATTTTATGAAAAATGTGGCTGGAAAGGAATGGGGCACCATTGTATAACAAAGTGTGGGATAATTTGCTGATAATAATAGAAATTAGAATTATTTGTGGACTTGAAAGAAGGTGATAAAAATATTTTTACTTGTATATGTATGTTCATATATACTATGATCTTTGTTCTTGTAGTTT
Source organism: Protopterus annectens (assembly GCF_019279795.1). NCBI lineage: Eukaryota > Metazoa > Chordata > Ceratodontiformes > Protopteridae > Protopterus > Protopterus annectens. The sequence continues at coordinate 1,714,949,595 of NC_056737.1, forward strand.
GCCTATATATTTACTGCATTTGCATGGAAAAAAGAAAGCTGTAAAATGAGTTTGATATTGTCTATGCATTGGTGTCGTTCTTCACTGCACCTACCACCATGCCAAAGACAGGATCTTATATTTTTATAAGTTCTCATTTATTTGCAGCTTATAATTAACTAAAAAACACACATACTTTATTCAATCTTAAAGTGACTGTATATCTTAAAAAAATCACAAACATATTGACTGGTGCACTGCACCACACCTAACTTTTCAATGTAATTTCTCCATTAAAGGTGCTTTCCTCAGAAACATCTTTTCTCATATTTTTGACCATTAATGAATGAACCTGAAACACCATAATAAATGCAAGAAGGAAAGATAAACAATAGTAAAACTTAAACGTACACATTTTCATTGTGGACATGTACTAGTGATTTCTTGCAGTTGTAGATGTTGTTTTGCCATTTAGTTGATTCCAACTCTACATGATAACACAGATTTCAGCAAGCCAGGCATGTCTTTCAAGGACTGCTATTTTAAGTTATTATAAATTTACACTCTTTGCTTAAGTAATGCTATCTATCCACCTTCGCCTCTGCCATCCTCCGCTCTTGATTTTGATCTTTACCTGCACCATCATTGTCTTCACACTATGAGGACAATGTATATGGGTTTCAGGTTTACTATCAGTCTTTCCAGTGAACAGTCTAGGTTTGTTTCTTTAAGTGCTGTCTCATTTGATCTTCTTGCAGTTCATGCAGTTCTCAAACATTTATCCTACACCACAGTTTGAAAGCATCTTCCAGTGCACAGCCTTACTTATAGTTCAGGTATCACAGCCATATGGTATTAGTGGGAAAATCATAGCTTCAGCTACATGGATCTTTGCTGATAATGTGATGTCTTTGATTTTTAAAAACTTATTCAGATTTGCCATAGCTTTCTTTCCCAAAAAAAATATCTTTTGAATTTCATGTCTGTAATATTCATGTGCAGAGATCTTCAAGTCCAAGAAATAAAATGTGTCACTGCCTCCATTTATTCCCTATCTAGACTTGCAAAGAATCAACAGGGCGAAATGCCAATATTTTTTATGTTGAGCAAAAAGCCAGCTTTTATACTTTCTGCTTTGCTTTCACCTTCAACCAGCTCTTCAACTCTTTCTCATTTTCAGCCATCGGAGTGATATTTTCTTATCAGAGGTTGTTAACATTTCTCTTGCCAATGTTGATTTCAGTGTCTGATTCCTTTCTAACCCATCATTTCACATGATATATTCAGCATGTAAATGAAATAAGTAGGGTGACAATATACCACCTTACCATAATCCTTTCCCAGTCTTGAACCAGTCAGTTATTACATATTAGATTCTAACTTTGCATCTTATTCTGCATGCAGAGTCCTTAACATGCAAATAAAGTGAAGTAGTATCCCTTTTCTTTAAGAACTTGCCACAGTTGTTACAGTCCACACAGTCAAAGGCTTTAAAGTAATCAATAAAGCAGAAGTAATTATCATTCAGGAATTCTGTTGCCTTCTCTGTTATCCAGAGGATGTTGATAATTTGAGCTTTGGTACATCTGCTCCTTTTAAAACCAACTTGGACATCTAGCAGTTCTTGGTCCATATATTGCTGGAGTTTAGTTTGCAGGATCTTGATTGCTACCTTGCTAAGTTGTGAAACAAGTGCAGTTATTCAATAATTTGAACACTAAGTATTGCCCCTTTTTGGGATTGAAATATATATTGGCCTTTTCTGATCCAGTGGTCACTGTTATCTATTTCAAATTTGCCAACAAATTCTTTCTTTTTTATTAAGGGTTTATTAAGTTTATTTTCATTGAAGTATACAATATACAAATAAAAAATTGATACCATTTCAAACATACTACTCATTTAACAAATTAAATAAATATGGAATTGAATAAACAAATATTTATAGAAAAGAAAGAAAAAACAGTAAAAATTATAAAAAACAGAACTGTAAACAATAAATACATATGTTCTCTACTGCCAGCAAATTCCAAGCAGATTTGCAAGATTTTAAACAAAAAAATAAAACCACTATGCTAGGAATAAAAAATTGTGATTTATAAGTATTTTCATTCACAATTACACAAAATTCATCAAATGAAATTCATAAGGAAGAAACTCAGTGCTTAAATAGTGTTATATAACTTAATCATGTGACTGTCCCTAATTAAAACTAACATAAACTAAAGAAGCCAGTTTTGTAAGATTTCTTAATTATGTTGCCATCTAGTGGTTTTAACTATAACAGCATTTAATCCAGAAAACCAAAATAACAAAAGGAAAGATTTATTAAAAAGAAGAGTAATCCAAATAATTTTTAACATTTCAATTATTTTAATTTTAATAAACTAATCAGACCTAAGTGCTCATTTTAAACAATTGGCTGGAGTTCCATCACTTTCAGTAGTTTTGTTATTAGCAGGGCTTCCAAGTACCCATTCAACTTATCATCATATGTAGCAGTGATTTTAGGATTCTTCTTCTATATTCCTGCCATCTCTTCTTAATATCTTTTGCTTCTGTTAGGTCCACCCCATCTCTGTCTTTCATCATACCCACTTTTTACTGGAAGTTTCCTTAAATACTAGGAAATAACATCAAATATAACTCGGCCTGCTATCGCTAGGGAACAGGTCCTTAATGCTCTCGAAATAGCATGAAACATGACCAATCAGGCCCTCTGGAATTGCTATTTAACTGCAGCCTCTAAACAGGCTTCATGCCTCATGAATGGAGAACAGCAACAGTCATCCTTCTTCACAAAGGTGGGCCATCTACAGACCCATAAGTCTCACTAGTCTTATATGTAAAGCCATGGAAAGAATTATCATGGAAATGATCAATAATAATATTGTAAACCTCCAGACACTGGACCCAACCCAATTTGGTTTCATGAAGGGCAGGTCATGCCTACTCAACCTAGTGGACTTCTTTGAGATGGTCACCAAAGCAATGGATGAGGGCAAAATGGTTCATACTGCATACCTTGACCTGGCCAAAGCATTTGACACAATACCCCACTTGGGCATTGTTGATAAGCTCATAAGGTTATGTACAAACCCATATGTCACCTGATGGATAGCCAACTGTCTCAAAGACCCAGGAAATTAGAATTGGGAAACCTACCTTTACAAAGAGGCCAGTCACAAGTGGAGTCCCTCAGGGATCGGTCCTTGGACTGCTCCTTTTTGGCATTTACTTCTTTGAAGTCAAGGTCAATGTCAATGGTCTCTGGCTGACTAAATTTGCAGATAATTGCAAAGTAGGAGCTGTCATTGAATCCCACACTGACACAAGTATTCTCCAGGAAGGGCTGGCACAGGCAACCAACTGGTGTTAGAACCATGGACTAAAACTAAGTACCAAGAAATGCATAATAGTATTCTTCAGAAGCCATCCATCCCTGGAAATTATTATATTGACATCTCAGTAGTCACAGACTTAGGGACACACATAGACAGTAATCTAGCCTTTGATCATCACATGTCTACAGTAGTGAGGAAATCATTCTATGCTGCGCAATTTACAAACAAAGGTATGGCATATAAGTCCAAGGATGTCAAAGTTGATGTTCCAGTGTATTCGGCATTCATCAGACCTATCTAGGGTTGCCACCTTTCATTGTGGCTAAAACCAGAGAAAGGCCACACACCTTGCACCACCCATAAGCCCATCCATTTCTTCCCACTCTAAAGTCCATGTTCCACCCATTTTGTGATGTCTTTATGACATCAGCTGATGGAGAACACCCTCTTTTTCCGTTCCTGATGCCTGCTTTCTGCTGGTTTACTATGCTTTTCTGTAACAAAGCATAGTAAATCTGCCGATTTAGCAAACTCCTGTAGTCTCTTTCTTTTTTGAAACAGAATATGGAGTTTGTACAGTGTTTTCCAGACTACCAGACAATTGGTTTGATTTCCAGATAGTCCGGAAAAAAAAATGGAGAGGTGGCAACCCTAGACCTATCATAGAGTATAATGTCCCCTTTGGTATGTACATAACTAGGCATATCCAACAATTGGAATGTCCACAGAGGTTCCTCACTAAAAGAATACAGGGTGTAAGTAAAATGTCCTATGCAGACTGCCTTAAGGCCCTATCCCTGTATTCTGTCTCCTATAGGCTTTTGAGGGGAGATCTATGCCTGGCATACAGGACATTGTCAGAAGCCACTCTGATGGACCTCCTGCATATCTATAAAACAAGCAACACTAGAATTACCCATTCTAAAGACTTAAACCTTACCTGTGATATAAATAGGAACTGGTGGAGAGACAGGTATGTATCTCAGAGACTACCCCTTCTCTGGAACTGGCTCTCCATCCATGTGAAGCAGAGTTCTTCCCTAAACCAATTCAAGGAAATGTATTGCTAGTTTGGTACCTATGTCTCTAATGGACACAGGCAACCTGTAAATGGTTAATCTCCCAGGTCCCTGCTTGTAAATGTTTTATCTCCCAAGCCCCTGTTTACACCTATCAAGGGTATCAGAATTTGTCAGAGATTTGGGATGCATGGCTAGGCTTAAAAAGGCTCTTGTGGTCATAAGCCTAGTAAACACCTATGAATCTATGAACCTAATAACATCATCTTCTTGAACAGATCTACTGCCTTTCCTGTTCTGTTATTTTTCCAGTTCTTTGCATTTCTCATTTAAATTCATCACACATCTTTATCTCTTCTTGTTGTTCTCTGAAACTCTGCATTCAGTCTGACATATTTTTTCCTATCTCCATTCCCCTTAACTTTCTGTCTTTCATTGTACATTAATAAAGCCTCCATAGATGGTATTTTTGCCTTCTTAAAATTCTTTCTGTTTGGAATATATTTATTGTCACTGTGATGCCCCTGCACTGGTCCAGTAATGAAGGAGCCTCAATCCTTATCACTGGCAACAGTGAGGGATGTACACAATGGGAGGATGACAAGTACACACACAGTAAAGTACAATTTCCCTTAAGAGCACACAGAGACCACAGTCAGTCTGGGCCTGGTTTTTCCCTTTTTATCTAAATCCCCACTAAGACTCCCCACTGGCACAGCTATAGGGCTGAGATCTCAGCTGAATGGCCAAGCTAAGACCTCCAGCACTCTCTCTGTCCAACCAGTGCTTCGTGTCCCTGCCCAAGTAGCTGACACACACATTCTTTGAGATTTGATTTATACACTCACACACACACACACACACACACACACACACACACACACACACACACACACACACACACACACACACACACACACACACACACACACACACACACACAAAACTGGGACCTGGCACATGTTTACTAGCTATTTCCCCTTTTGCCCAGACTATAAGGTAGTTATCACTGCCACCAGCCAGCTCTTTATTAGCTACTTTAAGGACTTTAGCAAAGGTTGTCCAATCTTACTGTGTAATGTTACTATAAATCCAAATGGTAGTTTTGACCAAGACTTGCAAGGCTATTCAGGAGTGACCTGTACAGTGTCACCAAATACATATGCAAGTACGCTAAGAGCTTAAATATGTCTCACAAATATCAGCCACAAAGATAGTTTTAAATATATTTAATTTACTTCTTCTTTTGGCTTTTTCCTGGTTAGGGGTTGCCACAGTGGATCACCTGTCCGCTCATGATTGGCAGTGGAGTTTTATGGTGTTGAGTTGCCAGCCCGGCGCCCAACCTTCCACAGAAGGCACACACACACACTCACACCTAGGGCCAATTTAGCATGTCCAATCCACCTACAGCATGTCTTTGGGATGTGGGAGGAAACCGGAGCACCCGGAGGAAACCCACGCGACCACAGGGAGGACATGCAGACTCTGCACAGAGGGCACCCCAGCCAAGGATCAAACCAGAGAACCTCTTGCTGTGAGGCGACAATGCTAACCGCAAGTAATAAAAGAACAAAACAATACTCAGTACATAAACACAGTAACTTCAGAATTCAAAATCACAGGAAATACTTTTAAAACAACATTGCAGGACAGTCTCAAATAAATACAGAAAACATTTAAACTAATCTTTACTATATTCCTGTCTATATCTAAGAGAGATACTATGCCCTGAATCTTACTTACAGACAGGCAAGTGCAGATGATAATGATGAGTGGATGTTCTTGCTAGGTCCAGGACAAAATACAAAATGCCCAGTCTCTCTCTCTCTCTGAGAGAGTTCCCAAATTAATACCAAACATTACTGCTGGATCAGCTTGGATGACATCACTTTGTCACCTGACTTTAGTTCTCAGGCTAAACAGACACTTAACAGAATTTAACACCTCTGTGTAAGAAATACATATCTCTCAGAACTGTGCAGCTGCTAGGAAGCTATAAAGCAATACACCACCTTTAGGTTCATAGGTCCATAGGTAGGTACTAGGCTATCTGCCCGAGGGCATTTATAAGCCTAGCCAGAGTGTGTCGGCTTTCGCCAGCCCATTGACTAATTAACTGATCCTCTGTCAAGCAGAGCCAATGAAGTGATCCCAGGGGTGTATTTTCTGTTACCCATCCACTCGTCAAGGTTTCTCTTGAAGAGTGTTAGTGAGGGGCTCTGCCTAATGTAGTTTGGAATTTTGTTCCAAAGCATGGGGAGTCTCTGTGACAGGAATTTATCCCTCCAGCATGTTCTATTTATTGTTGTGGTGAGGTTTAGCTCACTTGAGCATGTGGCTTGCAGTGACTTGGATTTCTTTAGGTGGAGCATGTCCATCAATTCTGAGTTGGACATGGCTTTGTAAGTCAGGCAGAGATCACCTCTGAGTAAGCGATATGCCACTGAGTACAGCTGGAGTTTTTTCAGTCAGGCTGCATAGGACATATGTTTGAGGCCAGTAATCCTCTTGGTGAGGTACTTTTGTGGTCTTTCCAGCTGTTGGAAGTGTCTTGTGAGGTACATCCCAAATGTGGCATTGTACTCTTTGATGGGTCTGATGAGTGACGAGTAGAGGGGCACTATAACCTCTTTATTTCTAGATGCGAACCCTTTAGTAATTAGATGGGCCACATAGAAGGATTTCCTAACTATTTTGGCAAAATAATTGTCAAAGGAGAGATTACTATCTACCTGGGTCCCCAAATCTCCTATTACCTCTTCTGTATTAAGGGGCTGCCATCTATGTGGTAATTTATGGGTGTTTTGTTTTTCCCAAATGGGATGACTATGCATTTTTTGGCATTCAGCTTGAGGCCATGACTTTGACACTAGGTGTAAGCCTAGTCACAGTGTGTCGGCTTTCGTCACTCCATTGATTAATTAACTGATCCTTTGTCAAGCAGAGTCAATGAAGTGATCCTAGGGGTATATTTTCTGTTACCCATCCACTCATCAAGGTTTCTCTTGAAGAGTGTTAGTGAGGGGGTCTGCCTAATGTAGTTTTGAATTTTGTTCCAAGCATGGGGAGTATCTGTGACAGAAATCTATCCCTCCAGCATGTTCTTTTTATTGTTGTGGTGAGGTTTAGCTCACTAGAGCGCGTGGCTTGCAGTGACTTGGATTTCTTTAGGTGGAGCATGTCCATCAATTCTGAGTTGGACATGGCTTTGTAAATCAGGCAGAGATCACCTCTGAGTAAGCAAAATGCCACTGAGTACAGCTGGAGTTTTTCAGTTGGGCTGCATAGGACATATGTTTGAGGCCAGTAATCCTCTTGGTGAGGTACTTTTGTGGTCTTTCCAGCTGTTGGAAGTGTCTTGTGAGGTACATCCCAAATGGGGCATTGTACTCTATGATGGGTCTGATGAGTGATGAGTAGAGGTGCACTATAACCTCTTTATTTCTAGATGCGAACCCTTTAGTAATTAGATGGGCCACATAGAAAGATTTCCTAACTACTTTGGCAAAATGATTGTCAAAGGAGAGATTACTATCTACCTGGGTCCCCAGATCTCTTATTACCTCTTCTGTATTATTTCTGTATTTTTACATTTTAAACCTAGTAACTACTTCTCTCCAGGACAATAGAAAAAACTTCTAGCTCTAGACATCCTGTCTCCTTACTGCACTGAAACTAACTTCTATAGCATATCGTAAAGCACTTAATTTCAACTTATTTTCTTGAAGTTTTGTAAGCTAATCTTCTATGTTCCAGCAGGGTATGCTGTGGTTACATTCTTGAAGCTCAATGCATAACATACAATTCTGTATAAATCATATCAATATTCACAAATGACATAGAATCATTTACAAAATTCCAGATAGCTGGGCTAGCAGTGTCACATTCCTCCCCCCACCACCACAAACTCAAGATAGTTTTTCAAGTGACCCATGAGGAATGCTGCTTGAGAGGGTTGAGCCTATCTGGGAATACCTTACCTCATTCCCTGTCTTGAGACATAGCGTGGCATTGCTAACCCCACTACAGTGCTGCATTGTCATATCATATGCTTGCAACCCTAAGCTCCACCTTAGTAACTTGGCATTTTGCTGGCTGGCTCGATGTAGCCATGTTAAGGGATTGTGGTCTGTAACTACAGTGAATTTTCTTCCATACAGATAAGGTTGAAGTTTCTGCAATGCCCACACTGTAGCTAGGCATCCCTTTTCTAAAGCTGCATAGCATTCCTCCCTGGGTTGGAGCCTATGACTGAGATATCACTGGGTGCTCTTCTCCCTCTGAAGAAACCTGGCTAAGTACAGCTCCCTCCCCATGGTTTGAAGCATCCATCTGCACAACAAATTATTTGCTGTAATCTGGTCTGGCTAACACGGGGGGGGGGTCCTCCCAAAGCTCCTTTAAGCTTCTGGAATGCCTGCTTACATGCTGGGGTCTACACTACCTTATCCAGCTTGTTTTTCCTTGTCAAGTCTGTGAGGGGAGCAGCTATGGTACTATAATTGGGGACAAACATTCTGTAGTACCCTGCTGTCCCTAAGAATGACCTCAGCTGCTTTTTGGTAACAGGGTGAGCCATGCCTTAATGGCTTTCACAAGGCTATGTCCTGATCTTACCACTCCCCACTCTCTGTCCCAGGTAGAAGACCTCTGCCATACCCACCTGACATATGCTGGGCTTAATGGCCAACCCTGATCTCTGTAGTCTGCACAGCACCTTGCTGACATGCTGAAGACGATTTTGCCAGAAATGGCTGTAGATGGCAATATCATCTAGGTAGGCAAGGGCAAAATCAACTGCTCCTGCTAGGATATGATCTACCAGCCTCTGGGAAGTCACTGGGGTATTTTTCATCCCAAACGGCATCTTCATGAACTCATACAAGCCAAAAAGAGTCACAAAGGCTGACCTCTCTCTCTAGCACTGGGAGTCAAGGGCACCTGCCAGTACCCCTGGTAAGATTAATGGTGGTAAGATACTTAGCTCCACCCAGCTGCTCTAGGGCTTCATCTGTCTTATGCATGGGGTAAGCATCTGACTCTGTGTGACTATTTAATTTCCTGTAGTCCACACTGAATTTGGTGCTACCATCCTTCTTTGGTACCAGCACCACTGAGGAGGCCCAGGGACCGCTGGACTTCTGAATTACCCCTAGTTCCGACATTTCCTGTAGCTCATCCCTCAGAGTCTGTTTAACTCTCTCTCAGGCACCCTATAAGGGGCCTGCTTAATAGGCCTTTGGGGTCCTGTATCCACATAGTGCTGCACCAGGTGGGTGTACCCTGGTTTCCCAGTGATCAAGTCCCCAGACTACTGTAACACTGTGCAGATTTCTTGAACCTGGGTAGGGGACAGCTGCTGGGACATTGCTACTCCTTCTACTGAGGAGATCAGTCACTAGATCCCCGTCAGACTCCTCCTGCCATCCACTGCAAATACTCAGCACAAGGGCCTCCCTATCCTGGTAAGGTTTCATCATGTCAACATGGTACAATTCATGCCCCTGCCTCCTGCCTAGCAGTTCTACCATGTATAAAATCAGAAAACTGAGAACAAGTGCATATACCAGGAACCATTGTAAAAAATCAATGCACCACAGATCACAGCAAATGAACCACATTTATTTAAAATGATTGAACGCTTTCATCCCTCCACACTATGGACTTCATCAGAATAAAACCATTACAATATAAAACTCCTTAAATATCACAGCATGAATTAAAATTGGTCACGTGTTAGCCACTTAACTTAAGAATTATTTAAATAATTTAAACAAATATTTATTGTATTGTAAAATTCATGCTAACAGTGTTCATTTCAAGAACTATCATAACCACCATGTGTACATATAACATAAAATCAGAATAATTACAAAAGCAATGTCATTTTAGTCTATTTAAAATTTTTATCTCATCACAACCTGTCAGCTCTTTCTTTAAGAATTGGGGCTATAGACAGAGTATCATTTAAACCTTGCGGTATAATTGCTGCAATCCTTAACTGCCACTGCAATTCTTTTTTGAGTAATACATTCCTCATCTCACCCTCTAGGATAAATTTCCACAGTTTCTAGTATGCCATATTTAAATCTCACAAAACCATCACATGATAAAGAATGTTTATAAAGTGCATTCATATCTTTTTTTACTTTTAATATCATGGCTGTGTTCATAAATTCTGCTTCTCAAGGATCTTTCAGTTTTTCCCACATAGTAAGCTTTGCAAGATTCGCACACAGCCACTTACATTACCCTAGATGTAAGGCGATTTCCCTTCCTTAGTGTGCCCTTACTTTTCATTGAATTATTCAGGAAGAAGGATTTTCATTATTTATAAAGATACACTGCTTGCAAGCACCACCAGGTATTGTACCCATGATTGATCCATTGTTGGTTTCCAACTTCCTCTCTAACAAAGTCTTAAGATTTTTCCCCACTCTCTTGGTAAATATGGGTTCTTCCCCAATCATTTTTTTATATTGCGAGTTCACCCTAAATGTCCTACTGCAAAACACATGCTTTTTCAATGTTTTTATATTGTTTGGTTACCTGTCCATTATTCTGGGGGGGGGGGGGTAAGGCCTACTCCCAACAGGAGCACATATTTTTTACCCCATTGTTCATACACTTTTGTATAATATCATCCGCTATGTTGTTGGGGTACCCTCTGTCTTTGAACATGTTGCCTAAATTAATTAATTCTTTCTTTCTTTATTTCTCCAGCCTCTGATGTCATATGGGCCACTCTTATGGCTTGTCCTTTTACTAAGCTTTTTTTCTGTATCAAGGGATGACAACTAGCAAAGTATAAGTAAGCATTGCAATGTGTATCTTTATGAAAAATGTTGGATTTAAATCCATTCTTAGAATGTGAAATGGCAGTGTCTAAGTAATTAATGCTGACACTATCACATTCAAAAGTAAACTGCAGACATTCAGTGCTATTGTTTAAATATTCAATAAATTCCAAAATCCTTTCTTTTGTACCTCTCCATAAATTAAAAATGTCATCCAGGAATCTAATTAGTCTAAATTTGACTTTTGAACATATAAGACATTCCCTTCATTGCTTGATTATATAATTTATGGCTACAGCTCTAGGTTTTTAGTTTTACTATTGATTTTTGTCCAGAGAAGGACCCAAATCTTCTCCAAATTAAAAAAAAATACACAAGCTCCACTTTAGTCTTGCCAAATATATCAATACATTATCCTCAAATAAGGATATGTTCACTTCTTTTGCTCCAATCTGACACTCCCATATTTTGGATGTACATATCATCATATTAATAGATGCTTTCCTCACTCCCAAAATCTGCATTGCCATTTATTTATTTATTTATTCATTCATTTTATTTGACATTTGGTAACCGGGATAGTCCAACTGGGCAGAGATTACTCATTTTCAGCAGAGGCCTGGGTAGAAAAGCTCCACATTGAGACAGTAAAACAGCAACAACATACCAAAGTTATAAATGAGGATAAGTTAACATTTCAGAGAAAAATACAAAAATAGGTAGAAAAACAGCAACAACATACTAAAGTTACAAATGAGGATAAGTTGACATCTCAGAGAAAAATTCATAAATAGGTAAAGCATATTACATTGAAGATGAAGTTAATAGTTATGTAACAAGATATTTTTAAGGTAGAAGATGCTAGCTGGAAATGGATAAAGACTCAAGGTAGTAGTTGGGAGGAAAAGGGTATAAGGTTAAAAGACAGGATTTGGAGTAGTTGAGGTATAGTTTGAGGTATAGCAGACAAAAGACTAGGTGGGAGAAGAACAGTAGCATTTCCAAGATTTAGAAAGATGTTCCTTAAGGAGGGTTTTAAAGGTTTGATAATAAGAGACTTGATACTGGCAGGTTATTCCAGGTCTTGACTACACAGTAAGAGTAGATGGAGAGTCTTTTTGAACTTAGTGGTTTGTGAATAGATAAAAGTTGTTTGTGAGAAGAGAGTCGTTCCCGCTGGGGAGCATAGTGTTGTAGTAGGACCAAGGTGGCTGTGGAGACTAAGGAGTTGTAAAGTATTTTGTGAATTAGTAGTAGTTGATTCATGATAAGGTAGGTGGTGTGGAAATTCATGCCAGTTTAGTTTTTAATTGATAGACAGTGGTGTGACTTGTAAGGGTGTTCTATAGCAAATGTAGCGATTTTGTTATACCATTGACTTAATTTGTGTTAAAGGGAGGAATTTAGATTAGTTAGAATAGGAGAGGCATAGGGAAAAGAAGGTAAGAGGTAAGGTGTGGCAAATTTAGCTTTAGAAGAGTAAGTTAGGAATTGTCTGGTCCTGTATAACGTGCCTAATTTTGGTGGGTTAGTTTGATTGTATTATTAATGTGCAGATCAAATTTGAGATTGTTGTCTATAGTGATACCTAATAGTTTAGAATAAGGAACAACATCAATTTTTGTGTTGTTTAATGATCTTATTTTAAAGTTTAGTTTGTCTAGGGAATGTTGTTTGGGAAAAATAATAGGAGGTTTGACTTCTTGGAGTTTAGCAAAAGTTTATTGTTGATAAGTGAGTTTTCAATGGAGTTAAAGACGTCTTGTGTGAAGGTCTGCAGTAGAGTAGGGTTGTTGGAGGAGCAGATTAAAGTAGAGTCATCAGCATATTTACAATTAACTTGGGCACATATTTAGATAAATAAGCAGCTATAGCAGACATATAGTTGCAATCAACTTAAACAGCTGATAGTCATGTATCAAGTATAGATTTTGATATATAAGAAGATGGCAAGCGTGTATTTATTCTCTCCTTTGGCACTACTGCAACAATCATTCCCTTCTGTCAGCTCCAGTAGCACAGAGGGATGAAGCCTGGACTATGATACTAGTGACCTGAGTGCCAGAGCTGACATGTGAGGGAAGGAATATTTAGGTGGAATCTTTTCCAGGGGGCATTGTGTAGGGGCATCCTGGGGCATACAGGTAAGCACAGGCAGTGATGGTGTTACTGCTCCTATACCAGTAACCTTGTGCTGTGGATTAGAGGAGTATAAGGAAGCCTGAATATTTTTTGATGATGCGTCACCACAGATTAGGAACATATATTTTGTGACACCATTATGTGTACCCTCTCATGATGTAATGCAGCATGTCAGTGGGAGCATGAGCTTAAAGGAAAAACTCATCTCTGCAGAATAACATTGGGATCCAATAACCCCCTTATCTTCTATCCTCTCTACTTCCCATAGTACTCTATAAAATTAACTCAGTCTGCTGATGCTGTAACATGCTGATGGTCCTCTATTCTGGAAGGTTAGGTTGTACTAGGAGAGCAGGTATATATTAGGTGGCAATGATCACGGTCAGCCAATGGCCATCAGGAGCAGTTGAAAAAAAACTCTTATTTCCCTGCAAAACCATAACTACATTATCTGGTGCCCTCTCAACTCTGAGTTGAGGACCAAAAAACCCTCTTTTGCACTGAAACTGTAGCAAACTACCTACTACAAATGTTCAGATGTAATGAGTGGCTTGTTACAATTAGAATCCCACAAACAAATTACTTCAGTACTCCAACTGTCACATTAATTACAGTAATAAATACCCATACTGCATTACTGCCCTGTTTTTATCTGTCAGTTGTGCAACTGTATCCCTTAACACCTTGTACTTGGTAGCATCCACCCCCTTCACTCCACCGCATCGATGCCTCTGTTTCCATGACTGGAGTATTACTCTTGTTGTAATGTTTGTCTTTTCGGCTTTTCCCGGTTAGGGGACTCTGGTCCGCTAATGTTTGGCAGTAGATTTTTATGGTGCCGAGTTGCCAGCCCGATGCCCAACCTTCAGTGAAGGCATGTCCATTCATGCATGTCTTTCGAATGCCACTCGACCGTGGGGAGGACATGCAGACTCCACACAGAAGGCACTCCAGCCGAAAATCGAACAAGAGAATCTCTTGCTGTGAGGCAACAATGCTACCGCTGCACCACCATGACTATAGGTAATATTTTCACTAATTATCCATACCAAATAAGGGACCACTTTGCCCTTATTCTGCTTCCAAATTTCTATTGGTAAATCATTATTCCCTGGAATTCACAAAGAGCTTGTTCGTTCATCAGTTCCCAAGTTTATTCTGTAGTTGTAGAGGTCATCAAGGTACTTGCCTAACAAACCATTGCCCTTAGCAGCCACACTTTTTATAAGTAAACCTGAATATCTCCCCCCCATGTAGTCTCATCAGTGCATAATCTTTCATTATAGTCTGTAAAGAGTTCTGCTACTACCATATCCCTGTTTGAACCCATAACTTTGACTGCAACTGTAATATTTCTTTCTAACACTTTTCTGCGACAGTTGCATTGTTAATGATTTCTGGTTCATAGGTAATTGCTATCTATATGATCTGGGAGACCACTGAGGAGCCTAGCCCAATTCCCAATTGTCCCAGAGCACTTTCAGGTAAGAGAATTGCTCAGAATCACAAGTAGGTAAATAGAATCTGAGAGACTCAAACCCTGGACTACAACAAGTAACTTATTAAACTGCTCATATCATGGGTTGCCAGGGAAAGACTATCACCATTAGCTCAGTCAGCACTAGTGTTAAATGAGAGTTATTTAGATATATGCAAATGAGCTGATAATGAAGTCTTACTCATTGTGGCCACGGGTGTCTCTGAATCACATTTTCTCACTGTCATGTGAATTGACTTATCTGCGGTAGGTAATTGACATAAGTAGTGAAAATCTTATTGAATCCTAGGGTTTGTCTTTAAATTATTTCACTTCATACTCCACTTGCTCATCATCATCATCAGCTCCCTTTGTTCCATTATCTACCTGGTGTTGAGGTGTTGTATCACTTGTCGCCATTTCTCCCTTTTCAGTGCCACTCTCCTACCTTGTTCGACACTAATGCCAGACTGTTGCAGACCTTCTCTCACACAATCCATACACCTCTTTGCTGGACACCCACGTTTCCTCTTGCATTCTGCCTGTCTGTCCCAAATCCTCTTCACCAGACTGCAGTCTACTTTCCTGCACATGTGCCCAAATAACTGTAATCTGTTCTCTAAACATTTTTGTAATTGGAGCTACTTTGGCTTTTGCTCTTTTGTCCTCATTTCTTTGTCTGTCCCACACTGTGCATCATACTACCCTTTTCAGGGACTTCATTTCCATCGCCTCTAGCTTCCTCAACTGTTCTGCCTTTACTGCTCAGGTTTCTGTACCATACAATAGTACTGGTTGCACCAGTCCCCTTTCCTTACTAGGAGGAAGTCTATCTGAGGTGCATGTTAGCCACTTTTGTATGTGATCTTGTGACTATTTTTCTTTCTGAACCATGTGTTGCCTACCATCAAGCCATTTGCAAGATAGATGTCTAGAATGCCCCCTTCATCTTTATTCCTGTTGCCCCATCTATGTGGATTCAGTCAGTCCTCATATCCTGTTCTGGACATCCCATTCATTATCCTGCTTTATTTAGTAAGTTGGCCACTGCTGCCTGAATATTTTCCTGACTATCACAACCCTGCTGTATACTGCTCTATCATTACACTGGAGTCTGATTGCCATGAGTTTACCACTAATTCTGATGATATCCCTCACTATCTTCTGAAGCCTCACCACAATTTCCACACCATTTCAAGTCTGTCCTCCTCCTAAGTAGTAGACTCTGGATCCCATCTTGTCTTCTTAATACAAAGAATGTCCAGCCTCCTCCTTACCATCATGTCATCCACTTCCAAGTTGCATCCTATCAGTGAACCTATATTGAGTGTTAGTTCATTTAGTTTTACTTCCAGGTAACCCAAGATGGGCAACTGGACACTGGCCAGCCAGTAGCTTATTGACCCGGGGCTGGGGTTTATGGCAGGTACACACTGACTAGTAGGGACACATACACTCCTCTCCTCCCACTGCTAACATGGCATAGGTTGGAGAACGCCAGATCCTCAACCCATTGGGGAATATCCCTGCCCATTTTGGCAACATTAATCAACATGACCAGATCACCTAGAGCCATATTTTTACACCATTGAGTAGCCAGCCCTGCCACGGCATGCAGTCTGTGATCTTTGTTCTTCTATCTTGATGATACTGTGCACCACAGCAGATGCCCAAAGCAGTTAGTCTACATACCTCTTCCCCATATACGGCACCTCTTCACCCTATAGGGCACCATCTAGAGTCAGTGCTGCTGCCCACAGCTCCATTCTTAGATGAGTCTGAGATGGATATACTCAGCATTTTATTTTGGAGGTGGGAGGGACCCCACAGAGACACAGGGAGCACATGCAAACTCCAAGCAGGCATTAGTCAGAAGTCATGATCAAACCTTGTGCCTTGTGCATGAGAAGTGTAGACCTTAACTATTATGTTAAATCGTCCACTTACTTATTTCTATACATTTCTGTTTAGTTTTCTGTTTTGGTATTTAGTACTAGATATAAAAGAAAAATAAATGGAAACAGTGGAACCAGGTTCTGGAAAGAAAATTGAACACTATAACTTGAGCAAGGTGAATAATGTACAAGAACTTACACAGAGGCATTCACCGATGAGCAGGATGATCCATGTGTCTCTGATGAAAATTTAGTTTATATTATAATTTAGTGGGAAAGTCTATTTCAGCATAAGACATATGACAGTAGCATGCATTTCCTGAAAGAGATTAAGTCTCAAAGTCAAATGTATGTCATTATTTAGCTACTTTCAAACCATAGTAATTTGCCAGCAAACCACAAATTTTATGAGGAACAGACCAAAAATATGAGGCAAAAATCTGGACATTCTTCAAAAATCTATACAGAGCTATGATGATCAGTACAGAATGTACTGAATTTATTCCAGCACAGTTTAACTAATATATCCAAATTATCCAATGTAGTATGTTGTGTATGCTGGCTGTGGTTGCTAATATAATATTGCACCTCAGACTTGTCCTGTATTATGATACTGTGTGATGTCAGTTTGTGTATGTATTTTTTCACTTTGAACCAGGCCAGTCCAGTGTAGGGCTTGATGTCTACAAGAAGTGCATAGTTAATAGTCCTAAGGTGCTGTGTGTCTTGTAAATGTACATTCCATAATCTTGGCAGATTGAGAGGTATGCTGTCTGCACTTGTTTTTGTTCTTGAAAGCAATTCACCAGCTGATAGCCTCTGGTTTGTGGCGGTGTTGTGCAATTACAGAGAGAGAGTTAGACTGTGCAGCCTAACTGGAGAGTGGAATGATGTCACACCTGGGCCTTGTAAAAAGACCTGTGCTGTCCTGCTTCAATTAGTCTTGGTTGGCTCCCTCCTCCTGCACTCTGTTTCTTAAACGTGGACAAAGAAATCACAACAGAGAACTTTGTGACAGGTTTACAGTTCAGATCCCATAAGTGACAGGCCTGGCAGGCCAGCATATGGGAGGAAACTGGGAAGAGGCTTTTTCACAGATGTGTTGAGGTTTGACAACACAAGCCTCTTAGCTTGGGAAACATATTATACACATTGTACATGTTTGCTACAGATCTGAAAAGCAGCAGTTAAACATTCACTAGCTACTTTCTGTCTTCTATTTTGTTAACTGGGTAGATTGTCCTGGAGGATGTGTGCTGCAGCCTGCAGTCCATAATATGTATTCGGAAATGAATAGACATAAATAACATTTCAGGTTAATTTTGGATTCTATGACACTGTTGAGTAACTTGTGTTCTGATTTTTATGAAGTACATACACACTAACATTATCACATGGGCCAGTTTCTGTCATGTGTAGAGTCTGTATACATTATATAGTTAAAGCAGAACAGCTGGTGATGAATATGGTACATGTACATGTTGTGTTTGTATGTTCGTGCTTCTGTGTACGCCTAGTTCAGGTTTCTGTGTTGTGTTTGTGTCCCACTCTCACCATGACATTTCACACCGTGCCTAGCAAGCATATACATACAGCTGTCTTTCTCTGTTATGATTATGAGGAACATATGAATTATAAAAAAATTGTGCACGCATATAAATGTTGTACTAGGGGTGTGTGTGTGCAACTGTGTGCTTCATTGATGTGCTTGTCTGAGAGTGACTACTGACTAGCTGTGCTCATCATAAACCCTCTTCCTGTCTATTTAATGAACTTATTTGATTGAAGAGTAAAGACTCATAGTGCAGGAAATCTGGACAAAGCAAGCCTACAATTTTGGAGGGGACAAAGTCTCAAAAATAGATACAGACAGATTTTAAATATTGCTTATCAACTTAGAAAGTTGCTAGAATGACAAGGCATGCATTTTCTGAATGGTATGTAAAGTCTGTAACTCAAATGAATGTTATTATTTAGTGACTTCAGTCCTTAGTCATTTGCCAGAAAACCACACATTTTGGAAGATCCAAAACCAAGGAGCAAAAATATGAGGCAAAAATCTGGACATTCTGTGAAAATTTGTACAGTTGAGAGATATAGATGCCAAAAGCATCAGTTTTCTCTAATGTAATCACCATACCAGTCCCAAGCCGGCTGGCTCACCTAAACTGTTTCATGTTTGTTTGTCTTAACACTGACTATGGTTGCTGCATGATAACATGTTTGGATTTTACAGGACTTCACAAAATACTTGTGATGCAGCTGCACCTGTAGCCCAACTTGGCTCAAGAAGCAAAAAGACCCCCAGAACCAGTGTGACCCCCATTAAGGAGTCCAAGGGTCAACTTGGACAAGCAGAGATGGCTGAAGGCGAAAAAGGTAAGACCTGTTCTCAATAATATCCAAGCCTTCTTCTAATACCTCAAACGTCTCTTGTACCTGGCTGGCATGGCATTTCTTTTTATCATGAACAGTTACCTTCTAATACTTCCATTAAAAATATTTATCTATTCCCTCTCCTTTACTCATAAAACAGTAATAGTATTAACTGAGAATTTTCTTTTTTTATAATTGTTAAAATGTATTACTATAATTATTTAGTTACACAGCTATGTTTATTGACCTGTAATGTAAATATTTTCTATTTCTTTAAATGGTTAATCTTATTGTAATGTTTGTAGAATGTGGAGCTTTTCTCCCTGGGCCTCCTCTGAAAAAGGGCTATTTCCAGCTCAGTCAGACAATCCCAGACAATAAATGTAAAATAAATAAAAACATCTCTGTTGGTAATATAATGTGGCTTAGTTTCAGCATAATTTCTGTCATACTTAGAGGGGGTTAAGTATTTTTTTCTTTCATTTTACAAATAGGTCAGGTGGTGACTCAGGTCCAGGAAAAAAGAATGTCTTCTTCACTTCAAGCTGTACCAGTAGCAGTACCATCCACAAGCAGTGCAAGTGAGGAGGACCCAGTAATCATCATCAACCATGCAGAGCAATCAGAAGCAGAGACACTTAAAGATGGAAAAGGTATTGGGTGTTCTCACTCTCGCTCATCATATATTTCTTTACTAATAGTAGTAAAATCTGTGAGAGAATCAATGTCTTCATGCTTAGTTACAGGAGGTTTTTGTGCTTATTTAACAGGTCATGTTGATAAAAAAAGAAGACTGTCTTCATTCCAAGCAGCTGGGAAGATGTCATTTGATTGGCTAAGTGAGAGCAAGGTTGGGCGAGGGTATGCATTCTGTAAAGTGTGTCACTGCAACATTAGTACTGGCCATGGAGGACACAATGATCTGCACAGACACACAGAGACAGAGAAGTACAAGACAAATGCGAAGCAGGCATCTGGAAGGAAAGTGACAGACATGTTTGCCACCCAAGCCCGACAAGCAAGTATAGCTCAAAAAGCAATAAGCTCTGAAGTGGATTTTATTTTCACACTTGCAGAGCACAGCCTGCCCTTTAGTGCTGCAGATCATCTGCTGAAATACATGAAAAAACACTATGGTGATCATGAAGTGTTGCAGAAGGTGAGCTGTGGGGCGAATAAGTCTGCATGCATGACATGTGATGTCCTGGGTCCAAAATATCAGGAAGATGCAGCAGCAGTTTGTCGGAAACAGCCTTATTGCATTTATTTAGATCAGAGCACTGGTATGGGGGATAATAAACTCCTTGTGATTCTGGTTGGATTTTTTGACCAGGCAAAGTGTAGAAATGTTGTTCAGTTCTTAGACATGACCAACTGTGTGGTAGGTATAGGTGAAGCGATATACAACTGCCTTATGGAAACTCTTCACAGATTCAGTATTCCAGTAAATAATATGGCTGCATACTCGTCAGATAATGCTGCAGTCATGGTTGGTAAATACAATTCTGTACTGTCACGATTAAAGACAGTCAATCCTGATCTCTTCAGTATGGGGTGCCTGTGACATATAGCAGACATTTGCATCAAATCATAGTTGAAAACAATGAAATCACATGTAGAAGAGTTAATATCAGACATTTATAATCACTTTTCACATAGTGCAAAGAGGCAACAGAAGCTAAAAGAATTTGCATTGTTTGTTGACATTGAGCCACTTGTACTTATCCGGCATACCCCCACTTGTTGGCTGAGTCTTCATAAAGTTATAAAGTGAATATTGGACCTGTGGCCTGCACTTTTATCATACTTCCAATCATATGAGCCCCGGACACACAGAATAGACTTCATAACAGAATGGCTGAATAGTCATGAGGTAAAACTGGTATTCCTTTTCCTGAAGTATGCTATGGAGTCTCTCCTTAAGTTCAATGTGCAATTGCAGGCCAGAAGCAGTCAACTTTTAACTCTGTACATTGATATCACAAATCTTCCACAGGTTTATGCAACCAGTTATTGAAGCCACATGCTGCTGTACAATTTCTAGATAATATCAGTACCACCAGTAATTCTTTTTTTGAGGATAATAATAATATTTTGCAGCAGCAATGCCTTCATGTTGGATCTGATGTTGAAAAATATCTGCATGATAATAGTGATGACATAAGTACTGTAAGTGAGCACACCTTTTATAAACAAGTAAAAGCATTTTATGTTGCAGTCCTCCTGAAAATGAAAAAACATTTGCCTGTTGGTGATGCCATACTGCAAAATATTGCCAGTGTATTGGACCCTTCTTTGAAATTAAATCTTGACATTGAAGTTATAACGAACATTGCAACTCTTGTAGGACTTTGCAAGTCATGGGAACAGCGTTCTCAACTTAAGACTTAGTTTTGCATATATCAAGTTGTTAACATTAAGCTGCCACAGCAACAGCACAGACGGGAATCTGAAACAGATAAATGTTTCCTCAGGTGCTGGTCTTCAGTCCTACAAAGCCCTGAAGCAGAATGAATACCTCTCTTTAAGCACCTCCTTTTAATGCTGATTTGTTTGCCACATTCGAATAGTGAATCTGAGTGAGCATTCAACATGGTGAGAAAAGTTAAAACAGAGCTGAGGCAGTCATTACATGCCAAAACACTTAACTCATTGCTAGCAATCAAAATGAATGAGGACATTGACTGTTTTTGTGTGGAAGTCCCACCACACATTCTACAAGCAGCAAAAAGGGCAACTCTAGTGTACAATAGAGAACATGCCCTCCAGGCCCAGGGCCAGTCAGCACAGCCACACCCAGAAGGGCCACAGCCAAAGGCCATCAGTGCAGAAGGTGAAGAAGAGCAACAGGAGGTAAGTAATCCATGATCTGCTGTGAGTGTGTGAATCACAGTCTCATCTCACTGTCTCACAGATCATGGATTGTGTAAAAAAGGTCAATGAATCTGATCTGCAATCTCCCATCCATCAGTCAAGATTTCTTTGGAACAAGGCCAGACAAGGCCAGAGGAGTCATGCACATGATGCTTTTGTCCAGCAGCCCACAGCCTGGGAGTCTTTGGGTGATGAATCTGTCCGTCCCTCCCGCTCTCTATTTATAAGTTTAAGTCTTTAAAGGTGAAGTGTTTTCTCTGGTTCTTTTTTTTTGGATTTTTGAGGTGAAGCATATTCATCAAATCTGGCTTGGCTATATGCCTATATGTTCAGCACAGGTCACTAGAGAGCAGAGCCAATTTGAATAGAGATGGAGTTCTGAGTTTTCTTTTGCAATATATTTTTTTGACTTTTTTTTCCTTTGGTGAGGAACTTTGGGGCCTTTCCTTTGCAGGCTGCTGCAGGTCACAGCAGGTGTCTGGTCAGATACATTCAATCATAGGTCTATATGTCTGATGATCTAGATGTGGTATATCCTGGATACAGAGATGACTGATGTAGATCCTTCATGATCAGGAGATTTATATAGAAGGTTTTCCTAACTACTTTAGCAACATTAAGTCTGCTGGGTCCTGTCAACCAACCTCTATCCCTTTCTCCCTGCTGATGATGTTTGTGCTTCAGGCAGCTGCATTGTGCTATATGGCCTATAGTAACCTTGTTTTTCCCGAAGGGTTTGACTGCATTTTTTGGGCTTAACATTTTAGGCCATGGCTCTTGCACCAGTTAATCCATTCTGTATCTGTTCTGGAGGATATCTGTGTCAGATGTGTGTTTTCACTTTGTCAGTCACTTTTTTGTCATCTTGCAAAAACCCTCTGTCATTTTCCTGTGTTTGCTTTGTAGTTCATGGAGAAAAGTAGATGCAAGAGTGGACCCAGGAGGTGGGACACAGGACACCACTTCTGTGACAGGCTTTGAGTGGCTCATGGCTCCTGACTCTTGGTTCCTGTGGGTTCTGTCACTTAGCCAGTTTGCAACCCATCTTGTGATGTATGTTTTCACATATGGTTTTTGATTTTTGATATGATGATAAGGTGGAGTGGGTCGGGCCTTGTCAAGAGAGAGTCGAGGTAGGCTGTGCCTTTCCCTCATCAATGGCCTTGGTGACTGTCTCGAAAAAAAAAAGTCAAAGAGGCAGGATCTGCCTTTGGCCTTGCAAAAGCAAACTGGGTTGGATCCAAAAGTCTGCAAGTTCCTTTATCTTTATTTATGAGTTCCATTATGATCCTCTCCATGGCTTGATAAGGAGGCTTGTCAAGGTAATGGCGTAAATTTGGGGGGGGGAGCAGGAGGCACTGCTTGTGAAGTGGGGGACCACAGTGCGCAGCGCCCCTTGGGCGTATCGATCCTGGAGAGGCTAAGAAGATTAAGCCAGCTCCTAAACTGTGGTGGGTTTAATTGAGTTCGGTGTGAAGCACACAGCCGGGGACACCATCATGGATTGCTTCCTCTTGGTCTGTGACTTGACTTGAGTATTTTAAAAAGAAATGGTTGGTTATTTATTTTGAATTGGTTGCTATTTTTATTTCATTTTAAGTGTGCGGTTATTTATTTTTAATTTGTTTGCTATTTTTATTTCATTTTAAGTCTGTGCTGGTGAGGTTATTTTGAATTGGTTGCTTGCTGCTATTTCTATTTCTTAAATTTCATTTTAATTCTGTGTGTGTGAGCTGCTAGCCTGTGACTGAGATACGTTTGTATTTACTTAGTTAACAGGTAAAAATTTAATCTGTCATTTTGTATTTATTTAAGTTTTATTTTATACAAGTTAATCTTATTCTTATTTCATTTTGATTTATTTAAATTTTAACACCACCACCCCCACTACTTGTTAGATTTTTTTTTTGTTTTATAGTAGTAACTAAGTAAGTAGACTAGTTAGTAGTACAAGACAGTACATTTTATTTTTATTTATATAAAGAGAACTTTATTTTAGGTTTTACTTTTATACAAGTTCAAATGTCGTAATTTGTTCAGTGTTATTTTTCTAAAAGAATATTGTATTTTAGATTTTCAAATTTGCACACGTTCAAATATTAATATAAATAAAACACTCTTGCTCTTATTTTGTGTTTCATTGTCTTATTTTGGTTGTCTGTTCTTCAGTTTGCATTTAAAAGTTGGTCCACTACTTGTTAGAATTTGTTTGTTTTAGAATTGTGTAGTAGCAGTAACTAAGTAGACTAGTTAGTAGTACAAGACAGTAAATTTTATTTTTATTTATATAAAGAGAACTTTATTTTAGCTTTTAGCTTTATACAAGTTCAAATGTCATTGTAATTTGTTCAGTGTTGTTTTTCTAAAAGAATATTGTATTTTAGTTTTACAAACTTGCACAAGTTCAAATATTAATATAAATAAAACACTATTGTTCTTATTTTGTGTTTCATGATCATATTTTGGTTGTCTGTTCTTCAGTTTGTTTTTCTTTCAAAATTGAACTTCATTAGATGCAAACTTGCATTTGATGAAGTTCAATTTTGAATGAAAAATGCGGTGATTCAGTTAAAGCATTTAGTGCAGTTATTTGTGTTGTGTGTCGTTTGGATAATAAATCTTGTGGTGCTTTTACTACTTATTCTGGCTCAGAGTTGCTATTTCTTGGACTTTTTGGTTGGAGTTTTACTCCTGTAGCACCTGTTTCCCATTGCTAGAAATGTTCTTCAGTTTGCATTTAAAAGTTGGTATCCCACAATTCCACAGGGTGGGCGGGGCTACATAATTATGTATGCAAGATTTATGTTAATCAGCGTACAAATTTGTACCTATTTTTCATGGGCTTTGTCCAGATTTTTGATGTTTCCAGGTTGAGAGGTATGGACAGTAAACATATGGAAGATTAATCTCCTTGCAAACTATGTTAATGTCCTTTGTTTTATTTTAGTATTAATTGTTAAAAATGTTGTAACAAATGTTTTTTTTTCTGTGTGTCATGCGTAAGGAATAAATGCATATATTATCTAACATGTGATAATGGAATAAAGCTCTGAAACTTAAAAAAACAAACAGACAAACAAACTAAAATGTTCAAACAAGTAAAATAACTGTTTTAAATGTATAGGGTATTAACTCCTAATTATTTCTTCTTGTTTGGTCTTGTAACTGTGCATTTCAGTCCAAAAGACGTGCTTACTTTTTACAGTTTAAATACAGCAATATTTATTAGAGGAGAGCACCAATCTGCCTTATGTTAGTTTTTCCTCTTATTTCCACATCCATCTTTGAATACTTTCCATGGTAATCATTTTGTGATTTATGTTTCCCAAGACATGTTGTATGTTATTCTGTTCTTGCTCTTTCTCTTTCATCCATTAATAGAATGACATCACTCGATAATAGTATTTAATTAATGTATACATTCTTGTTTTTTATTTCTTAGCTACTAACATCAGTAAAAAATGAATGCTTAGTTTATTGCACTGTAGCATTTTATCATATTGTAATAACAGTAACTGCTCTGTGATCCATAGTTTACATTAAAAAATTTTAATACATTACCACAGTTCTTGCTAAAAATCAAACACCCTAGAACATAAAAAATATATGCTCCATGTACCTAAGACATCCTGTTTACATCACTATATTACATCAATGTTTGGGAACATCTTTAATTCTTGTTGTGTATAAAAGTATTCGTGAAGAAATTTTCAAACAAAACATTTAAAACAATGTAATGTACTCAGAAATGCTTAGAACTAATGTAAAGCACAAAAGGTGATGACTTTTTTTTATTTTATTTTTGGTTACTTTCACAGAATTGGAGAATCTCAAGATCTTTATCTCAAATACATGTTTTTGCACTGGAATACTAAACATGTATTTGTGATATGCATAACCAGCCACTTCAGCCACATTTCATGATAGGTAAACAAAAAAAGAATGACTAGTGGTAATTAATACTTCACATAAGCAGTAAGTATTTCTAAATACTATCCATTGTGAGCCAGTAACATATTTTAAGTTCCAGTACACACTTACCCATTATGTTTTAGTTATTTTCACCTGTAAATTATACCCCAGTCTTGCCTGAGCTCATCTGACTTACTGACTTCTAGTTCAATCAATGCTTTACATACCAGCCCTCATGGTATGGAATGACAATATTTTGACTATGGATCAAGTAAACTATTATTTGATTAATTGCTTGGGGGGGCTCGATGTAGCTGGCAGAGGAGGATGGGTACGCACATCCTGACTAGAGGGTGGGGCAGAGCAGGGACATACTGCCCCAATTTCCCAGAAGAGGGATAATGGTGTATAGGTATATCGGGGAGGCTTTTGGCCACAAAGCCATTGTCTGGTGTTAGCCATCATTAGTGAGTGCATAGGAGGATATACTCACAGGGGCAGGAGGTTGTGCATCCCCACTGTGATGTGATAGTCCCCCGTCATGCTGGAGGGAGTTTGGCCATTCAGATGTTCCCATAGCCAAGATTCCAGTGAGGACAGAAAAAAACCTTCATGTCTGCCTGAGTGACAATAGCCCAATATCCCTAGATGATGTCACCACCATTGAGGAATGAATGGGTTTGTGTCCATATGGGGGGAGACTTGATGGTTAGCAGGCAAGGAGTCAAAAAATATAGAAGAAAAAGAAAAAAAATCAATGCTTTATATTGGGTTTTCAAACTTAAATGACCACTGGTGTTGTATGAGGACTAACAAATTCAGGCAAGGGCCACAGTCTACAAACCAGAACAGAATGTATGCAGCGTAGCTAGAAAATTCTTGGAGTTGCTTCCTTCATCTATAATTAGGCTAGTTTGAGGACTGCTTGAGGTTCAAGGGCTGTGAGTTTGAGGTCCTTGCTTATGGGCACTACTTACTGATAATTTAAATAATGGCTTCTCAACCCAATCCTGATAAAAAAATGTAGAACTTTTGGAGACTTCTTCTGAATAAGCTCTATTAAACAGATGGTTTACCTGTATTCAGTATCCTAAAATATTCTTAACTTAAATATCTTATAGCTTTCCAAGCCTCTGAACTGCTTGCTGTCATGAAAGTCACTTGCCACATTACATCATCTGCTTTTAATATACTAAATTTCTTTCCAGTGACACAAATCACTACATAACTACTTTTGCTTTCACCTTTTAGCAAAACATCAGCAGACCAGCCTTGATTTTTTTTTTCTATTTGGTAATTATTTCATATACTTCAGTAGTTGCTTCATTGTGTAAGTCTTCCTCTTTTTGCCCCCAGGGTCCCCAGTATACTTCTGTATAGATTTTACTTTATCCAAGAAAAAGCTGTAGTGTAATCTTCTATGTCATAGCCTGAATTTTGATAAACATATAATATCTTAAATGCACTACATAATAATAGGACTCTGGATCTGGTATATTTAGACCCCACTATTCTTTAGGAATTATCAATTTATTCCATCCTGCTCTCAGTTTTCTCCTTTTACAGAGATCATACTGATTCATATTTGTTGTTGACATCAAAGAATTTAGTAGCAGCTCAGCTATGAAGGCCTCAAATGCATGTAATAATAAAGGTGATAACAAGAAGTGCAACATTTGTACCCTCTGATCTGGTTACAGGACAAACTTTGTCCATCTGTGAGTATCATCCCTCAGTCTACTTTTTAGTTTAGCATAAGTTCTACTAACTGACTCTTCTAAAGTACAGTAGTTAAAACCCTAGCTATGTTATAGACTGATCTTTTCATACATATTCATAATTTCTTCCGACTTCATCAGAAAGCATACAATTAATTGCCAGTGCTTAACTGTTGAATTTATATACTGCCATGCTCCTGTGTCAAGTACGTACATAAAACAACTTATCTTCTAATTTAGTCAAAGAAATCAGAACATTGGACATTATCAGCGAATAAAGACATACTGAATCCTTTTCCCATTATTATCTACCCCATTAGATTGGATATTTCAGTTATTGCCAACGAGGGGTCTAAATACAAACCAAACAAAAACACTAATAATGGTCATCCTTGCCTAGTTGCCAAAACTATTGTTATAAGCAGTGACATACACATATGCTTTAACTTGCATTTAGGGCTTGGCATATGCTGATCCCATCAATTCAATAAGTTAGTCCAGAAATCTAAAATGCTTAGATCTTCATCAGGTGGAGACATTCTACCCCATCTAACGCCCTCTCTGCACCCAGACTTACTGCAACAAAGTATTCTTCCTGTTGTGCCTGCCTTATTAATAGTGGTGTCTTTATTATCAAGTGTTGGTCGAACTCCTAGAAATCAACACTGACCACTATATATTAAATCTGGTGCAATTTCAATACCCTCTAAAGTATCATTGTCACAAACGGTTTGAAATCATTCTTAAACATTGAAATGGCACAGCGAATAGCATTGTTTGCCTCACAGCAAGAGGTTCTCCAGTTAAATTCCTGGTTGGGCACATTTTATGTGGAGTCTACCTATCCTGCCTGTGTTCGCATGGGTTTTCTCCAGGTGCTCCAGTTTCCTCCCACAGTCTAAAGACATATAGTAGGTGGATTGGACATTCTAAGCTGGTCATACATGTGAGTGTGTGTGCTTGTGTGTGCACAGTATTCCCTCCCTCAAAAAAAAAAAAAAAAAGAAAAAGAAAAAATAAATAAATAAATAATATATATATAATATATATATATATATATATATATATATATATATATTTTATTCAGCTGCTCTTACTGTAACTGTCTTAGTTGCTCTTCTGTGTGCTGTTATCTGTTCAGTCGCTCTTACTCTGCACTTATTACTGCTTGTTAGTAGCCTTCTAATTTACTGCCTTCTGCTCTTGTTTTTTAGTAATTTGTTATTTAATTGCATTTATTTGAACTGTATTTGCCGTAGTGTTGCTATACACTCAGGTGTGCTAGCCTGCACTACAATTTGAATTGTATTTACTGCTGCTTTAGCTGCTTTTCTGTAAAAAAAAAAAAATAAAAAATAAAAAAAATTCTAAGCTTGTTTCCTGCCTTTACTGTAACTAGTCAAGTCCAGATACAGACTTGCTGTATCCAGGACTGTTGGTAAGCTTCTGAGCCCCCCAAGCCTTTCTGTGTTGGAGGGAAGCCTTCTACCATATCAGTGGGAGTGGTAAGCACTAGGTAACCTATCTACCATGAGAGGAGTGGGTTTTGGCCCTGAAATTGTAGTTCATTGGCCATTTGGGCAGTTTTTCCATCTCTTTCTACTTTCTGGTTAAAAGCCCGTTTTGCGTTTGGTCCCCACCTTTCTTATAACTAGTGTAGTCCAGGTACAGATTTGCTGTATCCAGGACTGTTGGTAAGCTTCTGAGCCCCCCAAGCCCTTCTAGCTTATCAGTGGGAGTGGTAAGCACTAGGTAACCTATCTACCACAGGAGGAGTGGTCCCTGGCCCAGAAATTGTAGCTATTGGCTGTTTGAGCAGTTTTTTTTTCATCTCTTCCAACTTTCTGATTTGAAAGCCACACTTGTGCCTGTTCCCGCCTTTCCTATAACTAGCCTAGTCCTTTTACAGATTTTCTGTATCCAGGACTGTTGCTAAGCTTTTGAGCCCCCCAAACCTTTCTGTGTTGGAGGGAAGCCTTCTAGCTTATCAGTGGGAGTGGTAAGCACTAGGTAGCCCATCCTCCATGGGAAGAGTGAGTTTTGGCCCAGAAATTGTAGTTTATTTGGCCGTTTGGGCAGTTTTCCATCTCTATCAGCTTTCTGGCTTAAAAGCCTACATTTGTACTTGTTCCCCGCCTTTCATTGTAACTAGTCTAGTCCAGGTACAGATTTGCTGTATCCAGGACTCTTTGTATGCTTCTGAGCCCCCCAAGCCTTTCTGTGTTGGAGAGAAGCCTTCTAGCTTATCAGTGGGAGTGGTAAGCATTAGGTAGCCTATCTACCACAAGAGGAGTGGTTCCTGGCCCAGAATTTGTAGCTATTGGCCACTTGGGCAGTTTTTTTCCATCTCTTTCAATGTTCTGGTTTAAAAGTCGCACTTGCGCTTGTTTCCCACCTTTCCTGTAACTAGCCTAGTCCAGATACAGAGTTGCTGTATCCAGGACTGTTGGTAAGCTTCTGAGCCCCGCAAGCCTTTCTATGCTGGAGGAAAGCCTTATAGCTTATCAGTGGGAGTCGTAAGCACTAGGTAGCCTGTCTACCATGAGAGGAGAGGTTCTTGGCCCAGAAATTGTAGTTTATTGACCATTTGGACAGTTTGTCCGTCTCTTTCAACTTTCTGGTTTAAAAGACCACATCTGCACTTGTTTCCCATCTTTCCTGTAACTAACCTACTGGGTAACACTAGAAAGCCTTAAACTGATACAAGCCTTCTAGCTTAGAAGAGAGACTTTGGATTGATTAAGTATCAGTTTTTTTCTATTTTCTTGCTGTACTTAACTGTTTTCCACCTAAACACAGATTTACCAACATTTATTGTGATTTAAAAGCTTGTTTTTTTCACATATTGTACTTATTTGACTGCCTGCACTTTTAAAAAGTTATTTTTTTGTTTAATTTGTTTAACTGTTGTAGGCTACACACTAAAGTGTGATAGCCTTTTCTGATCGTTTGTAGTAGTTTAAAGCTGTTTTAATTGTATTTTTTACAGTTTTTGCCTTATCTTTTCAAAAAAACAAAAAAAAAAACAAAATAAATTCCTTGTTTCCCACCTTTCTAAGCTAGTATAGTCCAGTTTTCAGGCTAGTGCTGAATTCAGGGCTGTGATACTAGTTTCTGAGTTGCCCATACCTTACTTGGATAAAAGGAAGTTTCTCTGTTCACCTGTGAGAGAAGGGAGCTTTGAGCAACCTATCTGTCCCTGGAGGAGTGGTTCCAGCCTAGAGGTTAGTAGTTTATTGGCCATTTTGGTCCAATTTCTATCTCTTTCATTTCCCTACTATAAAAAACGTGTTTGCACGGTTTTGTGCACCGGACAGTGCCGGTTAACTACGATTAAATTATTCCCGGCTCCACTAAGTCTCCTCTTTAGTTTTTCCCTTGAAACTAGTCTAACTTTCAACCTAAGCACTCAAAAAGCATCTTACAGCCCAGCACTTGCTCAGACATAATAGCAAGCACTAATATACCCTGACACTGATTGCCCAGCAGGGCAAGGCTCTTTATTCACCCTTCACCAACCAAGCGACTAAGCAGCTCATCCTACTATTCAGGCATGACCAAAGGGCAACTTCAGGTGCACTCTCCAGTCCAGCTGGTGAATCTGGGTATCCTGAGGCAATATTACAACTGCCTCATGTACACAGACAACCCTCTCCTCCTACCACAAAACACTAACATATGCGAGAGATGAAATTTTACAGCCAAACTGGAAGCTAAGCTTTCTCCACCCAAGACTGGAACAGACAGTCAAGAGGAGAAGGTTAACACTTGCACCACAACTCCAGCTGCACACAGACTTACTAAAACAGCACTGGAAAAAATGCACATAAATACACAAAATCATACTCGGAGGCTCTAAATAAAAACCTGCAAAAGCATCAGAGGCCTCCAAAGCAAACACCCAAACAACCTGCACTTCCCGTCACAAACCAGACAACACATAAAACACAAAATCAGTGTACCACACAATCACAGCCCTTAAGGCGAAATAGCATACCTAACACACTAGTAATAGGTGACTCTATAGTCAGACACACTGACATCCCACTCACTAGGCTGGACAAGCAGAAGGTTACTGTTAGCTGCCTGTCGGAAGCCAGAATCTGCCACATAACACAAGCACTCAGGTCACTCCAGAGCAAGTATAAATATGACTCTGTCATTGTTCATGTTGGTGTGAATGACCTGAGACGTACCTCCCTGGACTACATGAAAAGAGACATGGAAGAGCTCTCTGATCATGTAGCCCAGGCTGGTATGACCCTGATCATGTAGCCCAGGCTGGTATGACCCTGACCCTGAGTAGCATCCTGCCCTCACCAAGAATGATACCTCAGTATAAAGAAAAAATGATCAATTTCAACAATCGGCTAAGCTTCTGGTGTCATTCAAAGGGGATCCAGTGTCTGTCAGCCTGGGACGACATGCTCGACAAGCCGCATTGCTTTGCAAGAGACAGCTTGCACCTGTCACCCCTAGGCTTTTGAATACTGGCCAAGGCTCTTGCTGCCCCCATAGTGCCTTTTTTAGGCAAGGCTCAAAAGTCAAACCCACCTCCATAAACAGCACAATTAACAAAAAACTGAGGGTTATGCTACTCAATGCCAGGAGTTTAAATCTCAAAATGCATGTGCTCGAAACACTCCTCAGTATGGAGAACGTTGACATCTGTGCAGTAACTGAAACCTGGTTCAAGGCTCCAGAGAGCACCCCAGCACTACTGGGCTACAACTCATACCACACGTTTCGGCCACAGAACACGGACCAAAACACAAAAGGAGGGGGTGTATCCATATTCATCAAGGATACCTACACCTCCAGGTTAGTGGTGCAGCATGATACCTCTGAGATCATCCATGTACAACTAACATCAGGTAAATCTGCAATGCAAATTGTGGCCTGCTACAGATCACCCTCCATGACTCAGGACCACCACTCCACCTTTCTGGAGACACTGGAAAACATGAAGGTCCTACCGAACACCCTGATATTGGGCAATTTCAATTACCCTACCATTCACCGGAAAAAACTACTCGATTACAAATTTCCAGGCCCAGCGCTTGCTGGAATTCATCAACTCAAATGCCCTGGATCAGCTGGTAAACTCCCCTACCAGAGGTGAAAACATATTGGACCTGGTCATCACCAACATGGGCGACAGGTGTTCCACACTGAAGGTCAACCCGTCACTGGTGAGATCAAACCATAAACTAATCACTCTGGATATCCACACTCCACCACCACCCCCAACTAAGGAAACCACAGTAAAAAACTTTTCTAAAGCAAACTTCACCTTACTTAAGACAGGGGTTGTAAGTTTCACAGCCCCCACGCTAAAGGATAACGCTGCCCAAGATGCAGAAACCTTTACAAATGCACTCTATGAGCACCTACAGGGATGCATGGATCATGCCATCCCTAGCAAAACCATGACTCACTCCTCTAAGAGAAGGAAGCCAGTTTGGTGGACCCCTGCAATAAACAAGCTATACAATAGGAGGAGTAAACTAGTTCAGAAAAAAAGCAAATCCCAAGAAGGAAAGACATCCCTGATCAGTATCAGTAAGAAACTAAGGTCCCCCATGAAATCATCCAAGGCTAACTTCAAAAGAAAAGTAGCCAAGAGTTCAAAAGATAACCACAAAGCTATGTTAAGAATCTAAGTGGCAACTCGCAGATATGCACTGAACTAGTGCAAAATAGCACAAAATATACTGAACCTACTGATATTGCCAACATCCTGGCAGATAGATTCAGTGCAAACTTCACCCCCCTTAGGGACCACAACAATACCAGAAAAGTGTAGTGTCCCAAAAATCACAGACGCACAGGTGAAAACAGCCCTTTCAAAAGCCAAAAACACAGCGTCAATGGGACCAGATGGTGTCCCAGGCTGCGTCTTGCATGAACTACAGAACGAACTAACCCCCCACCTAAACACGCTGTTCAACCTCAGCCTCTCCACAGGCTATGTGCCCATAGAATGGTGCACAGCAATGGTTATTCCTCTCCACAAAGGAGGGGCCACAACTGACCCTGGTAACTATCACCCCATAAGCCTGACTAGCCTGGTCTGCAAGGCTATGGAGCGCATCATCATGGAACTCATTAACAAAGACATTGGGAACCTCCAAACACTTGACCCGACCCAGTTCAGCTTTGTTAAGGGCAGATCATGCCTACTAATCCTGGTTGACGTCTTTGAGACAGTCACCAAGGCCATAGACATGGGAAAGGTGGTTAACATAGCCTACCTTGATCTCGCCAAGGCTTTCAACACCATTCCCCACTCGGTTATTACAGAAAAACTCACCAGCCTGAACATAAACCCCTACGTCACAAGATGGGTTGCCAACTGGCTTACAGACAGAACTCACACAGTAAGAATAGTGGGCTCCAGGTCCGACTCTAAACCAGTCACAAGTGGTGTCCTGCAAGGCTCGGTCCTGGGACCCCTACTGTTTGGCATATACTTCTCAGAAGTACAGGCAAACACAGGAGGACTATGGCTAACCAAATTTGCCGATGACTGCAAACTGGGAGCTATAATTGACTCTCCAGCTGATACGGACATCCTGCAAAAGGGCCTTACTGAGACGGACACCTGGTATCAAAGTCATGGCCTCAAGCTAAATGATAAAAAATGCATAGTCATCCAGTTTGGGAAAACAAAAAGCTCACGAATTACCACATAGGTGGCAGCCCCCTTAATACAGAAGAGGTAATAAGAGATCTGTGGATCCAGGTAGACAGTAATCTCTCCTTTGACAATCATATTGCCAAAGTCATTAGGAAATCCTTCTATGTGGCCCATCTAATTACTAAAGGGTTCACATCTAGAAATAAAGAGGTTATAGTGCCCCTCTACTCATCACTCATTAGACCCATCATAGAGCACAATAGCCCATGTGGGATGTACCTCACAAGACACTTCCAACAGCTGGAAAGACCACAAAAGTACCTCACCAAGAGGATTACTGGCCTCAAACATATGTCCTATGCAGCCCAACTGAAAAAACTCCGGCTGTACTCAGTGGCATATCGCTTACGCAGAGGTGATATCTGCCTGACTTACAAAGCCATGTCCAACTCAGAATTGATGGACATGCTCCACCTAAAGAAATCCAAGTCACTGCGAGCCACGCGCTCTAATGAGCTAAACCTCGCCACAACAATAAATAGAACATGCTGGAGGGATAGATTCCTGTCACAGAGACTCCCCATGCTTTGGAACAAAATTCCAAATTACATCAGGCAGAGACCCTCACTAACACTCTTCAAGAGAAACCTTGACGAGTGGATGGGTAACAGAAAATACACACCTGGGATCACTTCATTGGCTCTGCTTGACAGAGGCTCAGTTAATTAATCAATGGGGCGGCGAAAGCCAACACACTCTGGCTAGGCTTATAAATGCCCTCGGGCAGATAGCCTAGTACCTACCTATGAACCGATAAGAACAACTGCAGCTGGGCTAGCTACCCAGCATTGTGAATCTTGGCTCTATATGATCGTCACTGTTGAAGTGACACCCTGACCTCATATGCCATATACAAAAATGGGAAAAAGGTGTTGTGGATGAATGGATGGATGG
The DNA here is from genome assembly GCF_019279795.1 of Protopterus annectens. Taxonomy (NCBI): domain Eukaryota; kingdom Metazoa; phylum Chordata; order Ceratodontiformes; family Protopteridae; genus Protopterus; species Protopterus annectens. Next base: position 1,714,984,725 of record NC_056737.1, read on the forward strand.
ATGGATAGATAGATAGATAGACACATAGATAGATAGATAGATAGATAGATAGATAGATAGATAGATAGATAGATAGATAGATAGATAGATGGATAGACAGATGGATTTAACACTGAAACTGGTGTAAATGATAACAAGGTCACAGCCTTTTCCTGCTTTGGTACTACTGTTACAGCTGTTTTCTGCCATGACCTGGTATGCATTTCTCAGGCATGTTGTTATTAAAGCAATAACTCATGGCTGGGGTGAGGGTAATGCTGGATTTACCCATGGTTGGTGTAGTTTGGTCACAAGGGTGAAGCACGAGTGACCAAACAAAGCCAAATGTGGGTAAATCATCATTACCTACACCCAACCTTGGGTTATTGCTATTACACTGAGATTATTTAAGAAAAAAGTTGCTTACTTCTCTTAAATAATGTCCTTGTATAATGGCGCCATTGTGGTCTTCCACTTTTCCCCCTGTATCCTAGGTCTTTCTTGATGTACTGCGCATTCGTATGGGACTTACGTTCCCAAGCTTATGTAGTAGATCAGTACCATGTAAAAGAAGCAATGGAGAAAGGAAGATCTCTGATGTCTTTTTTTGTTTGTTTTTAATTTAAAAAAAAATGAAATCGGGAGACTTCAAACTTACGGGAGAGATGAGACAGAGAAAATATAAGGATAATCAGGTACATTTATCTAGTTTTGCATAATGTACCTGATTATCACTGTATTTTTCTCTGTCCAGCCTGTCTCATTCTTTTGAAGTCTCTGTTTTTTGTAAGTTTATTTATTTATTTTTTTTGTAAATTAAAGAAAAGTAGAATTTCTGTAGCATATATTAATAGAAGAAACAGGCACACTGATTGGGCTGACCAATCAGCTTATTCGTTCTGAATGTTAATGGCCAGTCATTGTAAAAGAAATAATTTAAGCATTGTAGCCACGACAATCTCTTTTTCAAACTTCAGGACAAGGTCGCAGACCATTACAACCAGGCGATTTTTCCTAACTTTGCTCATTAAATACTTTCGGCATGCCCTTCATCACAATTCGTGCCATCAAACCATCTCCCTCTGTTTGGTTAATCTTAGGCATACATAGATTGGAACAAAAAGGCTTAAATGGCATTTTCCTTTTTATTTATTTCCTTTGAACTTCATGGGAGTCATCATAACATTTCCTGAAATATTCCACTCTAAGTTCCGGGTCTCTAGCTATCTCATTACTACTCTCTTTTCTGATAGCTGGTATCATGTACTGCAGCATCTGCTACATTGATCTAACTGCTAGTCTTTTCTGATAGTCCAGAAAAATTACAAAAATACTATCTTTTAACAATTATCTTGAAGGCTTCCATATATTGTCAAGGGATTGCCTGTCTAGTGAAGCTTCGAAACATTTTTGAGAGTATTAATCAGTCTGTTGACTGTGGACACGTGGCCCACACAGTGTACCTTGACCTCGCCAAGGCGTTCAGTACCATACCACATTCAAAATATAATAAGTAAATTGAATGAACCCCAAATTAAGCAGTATGTGGTTTGATGGATAGCCAAATGGCTTAGAGATAGATCTCATACTGTGAGAGCTGGGGGGGGGGGGTCATCCTCTGAGAACATGAAGACAACCAGAGGAGTCCTGTAGGGATCAGTTTGGTAATCTCTGTGTTTTGATATCTACTTCTCCAATCTTCAATTATCAAATGAGGATGTCTGGTAAACAAAGTCCACTGATGATTGTAAGCTTGGAGTTGTAAATTCCCCCTCTGACATACATGCACTCCAGCAGGATCTTGACTTTGTCAATAGCTAGTGTACTAATAATGGGCTTAAGCTCAAAGCCAGAAAGTACAATATTGTAGTATTTGCTAAGCACTCCCTATCACCTACTTATAGCATATATAACACACCCCTTGAAAATGAAAATGCTGTGAGAGACCTAAGAACATGAGTGGACAGCTTCCTCATGTTTGGCAATCACATTGCAAGAGTGGTTAGAAAATAATTTTATCTTGCAAAGCTCATAGCTGAAAGTATATCTGCCAGATTTAAAGAAGTCCTCACATCCTTGTATTCTGCACTGATTAAAGTCACCATTGAGTACAATGCCCTCTATGGGATGTTCCTGACTAAATATACCATGCAACTGGGGAGACTCCAGATGTTTGTAACTAAGATCAGGGACTTAAAAGACTTTAACAACCAGGAAAGACTGAAGGCTTTGTCCCTTTACACAGTTTCAAACAGACTCCTTAGGGGTAACTTGCACCTTTCTTATAAGGCTACATTGGATCCAGTAATCCAACAAGTCTTATACCCCAATAACTTACACAATCTAGCTGACACTTGGGCTAGAGACCTCTACTCAAACAAATAAATAAGACAAGGAATAGTGATAGATTTGTCATACAGTGTCTACCCCTTCTCTGGGACAAACAATCTCCAAAGTAAGTAGCATGACACACTGTCTGCCTTTAACAAAGAGCTGGACAACTGGATGGGTATTCACAAATTCACCCCTTGTATGACTATCCTGGCCCTCCTTTAAAAGAGAGGCAAGGTGGGGGTGGAACCAAGATGGCACAGAGTTAACAGCTCTTTTCAGAGCTCTGCAGTATTTTACAATTTCTGACAGGAAAAAGATTACAAAACTATTATTTTACTCATTATTTATATATTTCTAAGTATGTATTCTAGCTTACTGTAAAATTTGTTGTTTTACTGAAGAATATTTCCTGTCAAATTACTCAAAGTAATATTTTCTTATATCCTGAGAACGAGTAACTCAAAAGAGCAACGTTCAGAGTCACTTACTAAGAAAGAATTACAACTAGTAACAACACTTCAAGAACTATTAAAATAGATTGATTCTAAGAAAGTCTTCAAGAAGTAAAAGAAAATAGTCTTAAACAAACCATTATTTTTAAAGACTTATTTCAACAGGTTCAACCAAAAATCTCGGATCTTGAATATACAATATCTGATGTTGACAATAGACTTAAAGAATATGAATCTCCAACAGTAACTTTAAGAAATCATAATTCCTGGCTGATAGAGAAAATTGGATGATTTGGAAAACTGAGAGAGAGGACTACCAGAAAAATCTGAAGAGGATGATATAGTCTCCTTTTTAACAGTTTGGATCTCTAATGTACTTAATATGCAAGAACGTTTCTCTTATGGCATAGAAACAGCACACAGATTGATTGGCAAAACATAGGTTCATAGGTTCATAGGTTCATACTAGGCTATCTGCCCTAGGGCATTTATAAGCCTAGCCAGAATGTGTTTGGCTTTCGCCACCCATTTTAAATTTATTTTGCTATGCCCTTTTTCGAGGTTAGTATACTGTGCCTCTGTCTAACAGTGACACAGAAGTGATACCCGGGGTAAACCTACGATCTCCCATCCACTCATCAAGATTCCTCTTGAAGAGAGTCAATGAGGGACTCTGCCTAACCTGGACTGGGATTTTATTCCAGAGTGAAGGGAGCCTCTGGGTTATGAATCTGTCCCTCCAGCATGTCCTATTTATTTCAGTGCTGAGGTTCAAGTCTCTCGAGCGCATAGCACGATGGGATTTGGATTTTCTGAGGTGCAGCATGGCCATTAATTCTGGGTTGGACATGGCTTTATACGTCAGGCACAGATTGCCTCTGAACAGGTGGTATGCCACTGAGTAGAGCTGGAGTTTCTTTAACCGGGCAGCATATGGCATCTGTTTGAGCCCTTTGATCCTCTTGGTGAGGTACTTTTGGGGTCTTTCCAGTTGCTGCAGGTGTCTGGTAAGGTACATCCCAAAAAGGGCATTGTACCCAATTATGGGCCTGATGAGGGATGAGTAAAGAGGCACGATGACGTCCCCTGATCTAGATGTGAATCCCTTCATGATTAGGTGGGCTATATAAAATGTTTTTCTAACCACTTTGGCCACGTGGTTGTCAAATGAGAGATTGCTATCAACTTGGGTCCCCAGGTCCCTAATTACTTCTTCTGTACTTAATGGATTACCACCTATGTGGTAATTTGTGGGCACTTTGTTTTTGCCAAAGGGATGACTATACACTTTTGGCATTTAGCTTGAGGCCATGGCTCTGGCACCAGTTGTCTGTTTCTATGAGGCCCTTTTGGAGGATGCTTGTGTCGACTGGAGAGTCGATTATGGCGCCAGTTTGCAGTCATCTGTGAACTTGGTCAGCCACAGTCCTTCCGTGTTGGCCTGTACCTCCGAGAAATATATACCGAACAAGAGAGGTCCCAGGACTGAGCCTTGTGGGACACCACTTGTAACTGGTTTGGAGTCTGACATGGCTCCAGCAATTCTAACCATGTGGGTTCTGTCCTTGAGCCAGTTTGCAATCCATCTAGTGACATAGGGTTTATATTTAAGCTGGTGAGCTTATCTATAATGCCCGAGTGGGGTATTGTATCGAAGGCTTTTGCGAGGTCCAGGTAGGCTGTGTGGACCACCTTCTGTGAGGTCCAGGTAAGCTGTGTGGACCACCTTCACTTCTAATACTACATCAAAAACCTAGATCCATCATAGTCAAATTGTTATGCAGTTTGGGCAAAGAACTGGTATTAAGTCTGCATGAACAAAAGCTCCAATAAAATTTGAACAATCAACTATTAAGACTGGCAATGATTATTCTTCTAAAACTTTGGAGCTTAGAAAGAAAACTTGGCCATTAATCAAACATCTTAAACAAAACAATATTAAAGTTCATCTTGTATTCCCTACAAAAATAAGAATTCAACTGCCTTCTGGCACTAGGACTTTTTCCAATACTGAAAAAGTGCTTTCTTTTATTAAAAATAACAACATCATTTCCTTTTCAGAAGACATGGATGGGATATCTTTTACTTCAAAAAGGTCACCAGAAAAAGAAATTGGTCTGATGTAGGAAAAGAAAAAAAAAGAAACAAAAAACAGATGTTACTAAAGATGTAAATACCCACAAAATGATACAGACTTGTCATATAATTTGTTTTATATAATTTCTAATTGATATTATTTGAAATATAATTATTCTTCAATGAAATAACAGGTAAAGTTTTATTAGTTGTTAACTTTTTTGATTATCCTTCATAAAATGTTTTTATAAAACGTTTGTTTCCTTCTTCCTATATTCTTTAACAAGATTGAAGTAAAACAGGAAGTGGGAAGGATCTATACCAAACTGTGTATGTTATGTTGTCCTATCTCACCTTCATTCTATGCTGGTTGGGTTTGGAACCGAACATCAGTTCTGACTCAGCCTAATTCAAAATCTTGAGAGCTTCCACTGGCTCGAGGCTGTGTCCTATCCAATGATGCTCCAAGAAGATAACCCAGATCTTGTTTGCCACTCAAGCTGATCGGCTGACTTTCTTCTTATTATATTTCAGCACTAATCATTTAACATTTTTATAGTTGGATTATTGTTAACCCTTAGTTAGTTAATTAGGGGCATTTTGTCTGTGTTTCTCCCTGCCTTTGTTGCTGTTGGCCGTCATCCTTTTTCGTTAGGCCTACCTGTTTTTCTCGTATTAGTGCCCTATCCTCACCTCAAGCTTATTTTAATTAGAGAGCTTTTCCAACCCCTTTCAGGTAGCTCATTTAAGTTAGAGGGCTGCTGCATTGTTTTTACCCCATAGTCATGAGGAGAATCAATTTAAATTAGAGGATTCTCTCCAGCATAGTTGTGGTGCATGGTTCATTACTTAGTGTTATAGATATATAAAAACTTTCTTGTATTTGTAGACTAGTTGTGTGGTGTGTTTTTCTTGATTGCTAAGTTTCCTTTGGTAGCTTCTAGGTGAAGCTGTAGTTGTATATATATATATATATATATATATATATATATATATATATATATATATACATATATCTTTTTGGATTGACCTGCATAGTATACCAGTTTGCTGGTTTTCAGTCTTAGATACTTTGTGAAGTAACAAAGTTTAGAAACTTTTCCTTTTTTTGGGCTTTCATATTGCTTCTGCCTTTCTTCTTGTTATAGACATGTCTAAGGATCAGAAAGAACCCAAACAGTTGGGGTTCAAGAAATGTGACAAATGTAGCCAAAAAATGTCTCTTACCGATGGGCACACCAGTTGTGTTTATTGCCTGGGTCCCCTCCATTTGTAAGAATCTTGTGCTTTTTGCCATGCTTTCAGTAGCAGAGTACTCCTTGAATGCAAGAACAAGCTTATAGGCAGAGGGTTATTGAAGGTTCCATTTTCAGAGGCTTTGGAAGGGTATCAGAACTCCAAACCTTCTTCAGGATCCCTTTCTTCTTCCTCAAAATCAGCGAAATTGGGGAAAAGAACTGTTGCCTCAGATCCAGCCTCGGAGCCACCTAAAAAATTGTGGCTAAATCACCTAACTTGGAACCAAGGGCTCTCGACTGTGAAAAGTCTACCTCTTCGGTTCCATTTGCAGTTACAGAACCAACAGACTTTTAGGACACAGTCCCCAGCTTTGGAGCCGGCTACTCCAACTTTGAGATCTCCGTGCCTAGAAAGGGCGAGATCACCTTCATTGTCTTCCTGTTCCTCCATGAGTTTGTCCGATGATGATGTGGAGCGAGTGGTGAAGAGAGTACTTCATACACTGGCGCTGGCAAAATTCTGTCGACTCCAACCCAAAAAGAACCGGAGCTGAAAAAGGCACCATCCCCTTCTTCCATTCCTCCTCCGACCCAATTGGGGACTTTGCAGCCAGAGGACTTGGGCCCGATAGTAGTGGAAGTGTTGGGACTGAGACCTCCTACAGGATTGCCTGTTCCAACATCTGCTCTGACTACCTCGGTTCCATCAGAATCTGAGGAGTCTAGGAGCCAATGTTCTCCCTTCAGGTCCGGGGAGGAGAGTCAGATCAGACTGCCACCTGAGTCGATTCTACCTCTCGGGGTTTCGGTGCAGTTAAGCTCAGCTCCTACATCAGCTTTGGAGCCAACCACTCTGCTTCAGGGTCAGTCTTTTGGTTCTTCAGAGCCAGGGACCTCCTTGGAATGGGGTGAGATGGCTTTTGAGCTGATGGAGAGAGTGTTGTCACCTCCGATGGCTCCACTTTTGGGTTCAAGTACTCTTCCCCCAAAAGAGCCTCTGTCTGTCTCAGCACCATCACTCCTCCCCAAGTGTAGAGACCCTAAGCCCCAGGAAGCCCCAGCAGGTGAGACTATCTCTTCTGAAACTTCTCCAGAGAGAGAGAAATGTGGTTCTGCAAGTCCCAAAGAGTAGTTCCCAATGCAGGTGGTGACTCTTCCTCCAAGGGCAGAGGGGGAAGTAACAATGGAAGATGCCAACCTCATGGCAGAGGGGGTCTGCAGAACCAGGGTGACAAGGATTCTTTCCTTGGAAAGCCCTTTCAGCACTCCTGATTGGAGACCCACCTGTCCATCTCTGGAGGCAGTTGGGGGACACATCATTGTACCCAAACGTCTGGCTAGAAATCACACAAGACAAATGGGTACAAATGATCATATCTAGAGGTTATTAATAGCCTTTTCCACTCCCCCCTTGGAGAAACAATCCATCCCAGATATCCCACCCAATCAAAGGGGTCTTGCACCATTAGAGGTACAGAAGTTGCTAGAAAGAAGAGTCATCCAAAATGTCCCTGCAGACCAAATAGGATCCGGAACTTACTCAAGGTTCTTTTTAGTTCCAAAAAAGACAGTGGACTGGAGACCCATTTTGGATCTCAGCAGATTAAACAAGTCCATCAAGAAATCAAAATTTTGGACAGTGACACTGCAGTCAATATTTCCTTTCTGAGGAAAGATGATTGGATGTGCTCAATAGATCTTTAGGATGCATACTACCACATAAAAATAGACAGGTGATCCAGGAGACACTTATGCTTTCAGCTGGGAGCCAGTCATTACCAGTTTCGAGCTCTTACCTTTGGTCTCACTACAGCCCCCAGAGTGTTCACTAAATGCATGGCAGTGGTTATGGCTCACTTGAGGTGCCTGGGATTCCATGTGTTTCCATACATAGATGACTGGCTCCTAACGAAACCATTCATCTTTGTACCAAGCTAGATATTACAATAAATTTCAAAAAAATCTGCCTTGTTGCCTTCACAGCATCTTATATTCTTAGGCGCAGAGTTAGATTCAAGGGAAAGTTTGGCCAAACTTACCCCCGAAAGGATTCAGTCAATACGCCATCAAATCAAGAGTTTGATATCCAAAAAAAAAAATACTAGCAAAGACTGTCTTGCAGGTTCTGGGCACCATGGCAGCTGCTATCATTTTAGTAACTTTAGCGCATTTACACATGAGAGTCCTTCAATGGCTACTTTTCTCCCAGTGGTCCATGAAAGATCTACCACTGTCACACAAGATCATTATCACAGAGTCTTGCAAAAATGACCTACGGTGGAGGCTTCAAACAACTCAGTTGACCACGGGATGTCCATTTGTTTTTCCACAACCAGCAGCCACACTGACGACGGATGCTTCTCAGATAGGGTGGGGGGGCACTATCTTGGAAATACTGTCCAAGGCATCTGGCAGGAACACAAGAACCACTTGCATATCAATGTCTTAGAGATGAGAGTGGTGCTCTATGCATTGCAAGCATTCCAGGACTCTCTCCCAATAGGAACTATTGTGAGTCAAACAGACAACACATCAGTAGTGTGGTACATAAACATACAAATCAAATCCTACCCTTTATCTTGAGAGGCCCAAAGAGTATGGCAATGGGCTGTTGCTTCTCAATGATTTCTGATAGCAAAGCACACCCTGGAGAAATCCAACGTGATAGCAGACAAACTCAGCAGAGCCATTCTGATGTCTCACAAGTGGTCCCTAAAACAAGAGGTTGTGGAAGAGATTTTATGCAAATGGGGTCAGCCCTGCTGCGACCTTTTCACCATGTCCATGAATGCCAAATTCAGCAGCTACTTTGCCATGATTCCCCCTCCGGGGAAGTCACCGAGGGATGCGCTCGTACACAATTGGCGCCCGGGATTACTTTATGCCTTCCATCCCTTTCCTCTTGATACCAAAGGTTCTTCAGAAAGCCAACATGTTGAGAAGCACTTTGATTCTCATTGCTCCATACTGGCCTTAGCAAATTTGGTTCCCTTTTCTGTGGACCCATCTCTGAGAGGAACCATGGATCCTGGACCCAGTTCCAGACCTTCTGACCCGCTCGTTGGGGACTTTCCATCCATCAATCCAGACCCTAAAGTTGAAAGCATGGCTGCTCCAGTTCCACAAATAGCCAAGCTCTATGACATCTACCCAGCAGTTAGACATATTTTGATTTTTTCCCTCAAGCCTTCTACCAGAAAACTATACTCCAGCAAATGGAAAAGATTTTCACTAGCGGCCTCCGAGAACAATATAGCTCCCTTTGCAGCTCCCATCACTGCAGTGCTAGAATTTCTCACTAAACTTTTTAATGAAAGGCCGGCAGCAGCTACCATTAGAGTCCAGCTAGCTGCTATACCCAACTTTCATACTGGGGAAATGGGGCTAAAAATCATGTCCCACAAACTCTATAAGGCCTTTCTAAAAAGGGCCTTCCTGCTAAGACCACCACCAGATGAGTATCAGAACTCCAATCTCTATCTATACGCCTTCCTTATATAGTTTTTCACAAAGACAGAGTTTTCTTACCTGTGTTCTTCCAAAACTATGGCAATATGGCAAAATGTAGACTACACCAATTGGATGCACTTCTACATGCATAGAACTAAAGATTTTAGAAAGCCAGACCAATTTTTTGTGTCCTTTGCGGAAAAAAAGAAAGGATTACCAGCCTCAAAAGTGACATTGTTGAAATAGCTCACAGATTGTATTTCCTTCACATATAGAGCTCAAAACAGACAATTGCCAGGCAAAGTGAAGGGCCATTCCACCAGAACTATTGCAACTTCCTCTGCCTTCCAGGCCAGACTCCCTTTAAATTCTATTTGTGCAGCAGCCACATGGGTAAGACCTCATACCTTTATCACTCATTACAAAGTAGATGTGGCCTCTCGGAACAGAGCTTCCTTTGAGTCCACTGTTCTGAAGAGTTTATTCCCTTGAGCCACCCAAAAAAGAAGGTGCTAGAGATAGGACAACATAACATTAAGAAGTTATGTACTCACCATAACGTTCCATGTTTGTTGTCCATCTCGCCTTCATTCTTGCGTCCCACTCTCCTTCCCCCTCCTTCGCTCCTGGAGGATCGGGTGGATAATTCTATTTTTTAATTGGATTATAGAGTGATTCCTTTCCGGGTCTTCTCCTCACAAGTTGATTCATTGTTACACGATGTTATGCTTTCTCTTGCAAACAAGATCTGGGTTATCTTCCTGGAGCATCTTGGGATAGGGCATAGCCTCGAGCCAGTGGAAGCTCTCGAGATTTTGAATTAGGCTGAGTCAGAACCGATGCTCGATTCCAAACCCAACCAGCATAGAATGAAGGTGAGATGGACAACAAACATGGAACTTTATGGTGAGTACATAACTTCTTATTTTACTTCATAACTATGTCTTAATCATACATAAACATGAATAGAAAGTATATCTTATACAACTATAAAATATAATTATAGTCACAGTGTTTTTTTTGTCATGGGTAAAAAGGAACATTCTATCATGAACTATTGGTTATAGTTCACAGTGTATATAACATATTTATTATGACACTGCTGCAGTCCAGATGATTTCTCATTTTTCAATGCTAGTGAATTTAGTAAATAACAGGTTCATATGAAAGATATTTTTTCACTCTTACTTTTATTTTATTACACTGTATTTTTAATTCTTCTATCTTAAAGTTTTATGAGTTTTATGTGATAATAATTAGATTGGGTAAATGTGTTGTTTTATCTCATAAGAGTTCCTACTGCTGAGTGTTTCTGCTTATCTTTGCAAATTAACATATTTTTCTTCCATAAGAGGTATCAGACAGTTAAATTTTAAAAGAAGAAGTTGAAGCTTTAGATCTTAGGCTTGTGAGTGACCTTTCCTGCTTAACACAAGCCTCTCAGAATGGCAGTAAATCATAGAATGTCCGATATTCTGCTTAATACTTATGTTTTGCTGCTAATGGAATGGAATAGGTGATATTTTCCCATTCATTTCTCTGTGATTGGATAGATATTTTTCCATGCATCGCTTTATGATTGGAAGTATATTGATTTTTCATAGGTGCTGAACGTAATGACTGAATGTTTTCTGTTTTATAATCCTCAGCTTGAATAAGCAATGCTGTATTTGCTGGGAAGTTATTTAGAGTTATGTTAGCATACTGTTATAGATGTTAGATCTGTTAACATTACCTTTTTTACCATTTGTGATATTTTATCATCGGTTTAGTGTGAAATATTTGGAAAGTGAGAGGCCAGATTGGAAAAGACAGAGGACAGCCGGATGAGTTATACAGTTTCTAGGTATCATGGCTGTTCCGTAATGTATATGCTTGAATGGTTTTGTTAAATGAAGTTAAAATCTCATGAGCTGATGATGATTGAACTTGGGAGGTAGCGGTGATTGGGCTATGTGCTTGAGACTATTTGTGACATTTGTTGTTGATGCAGGATTTGTTGTTGTCTCATGTGTTTTTGGATTAGTAGGGAAGCTATTTAGAAGACAGTGGGTTCCACTTTGATTGGGAGATGTCACTTCTGGAAGATACAGAATATATGTAGCATTTACTTGCCACAGCCTAAAGATATTTCATTGGAGGGGAGGATTTTGGGTTTTGTATCAAAGATTTATTTTGAATCACGATATTTCGAACACTGGATTTGAAAGGAGATGCTTTACATGTGCGTGTTGGGAAAAAGAAGGAAGGGAGACTTATTATTCTATGTCATTCTGCTCAGTTCCATTCCTGTTCAATGAACAGGTAAACTAAAAATTCATTCATCAAGCGTCCCTTAATATTTGTAGTGGCTTTGAGCATTTACTCAAAAAAGACATCCATACTAACTGAATGTAAGAATATTAATGTCAATTCACAAATAAGTTATTATATATATATATATATATATATATATATATATATATATATATATATATATATATTGCGTCTATATCATGTTATCAAAATCTTACTACATCGAATCAATAAAGGTCGACCTCTAGTGACTGCTGTAGTAAAACATCGAATAACGTTTAAAAAAAAAACAAACAAAAATAAAAACTAACTAGCATAGGAAGGGGGGGGCAAGCCCCCTTGCACCCCCCACACCCCCATACTTAAATATTCCAACTCCGTGACCACACTACATTGAGGTAAATGGAAATCTTCACTTACTGAGATTTCCATTTACCCGCATGATGTTCTGCGGTTTCGATGTTGTGGTGCCAAGAATATCAGCTTCGATATTGTCGGCTTTTGACATCGTGAAGTAGACCCTATATATACACATACATACACACCCAGGTTTTTGAATATGAGTATTATAACTGCTGAAAAGAAAATTATCTATATACAATATATACACTAGTGCAAGTATTCTGATAATTTTTTTTGTAAATGTGGGTACTGCTTGGTCATGCCTTTGTAGTTTTCCCTTCATATCACTTGAGACAGGTGAAAGCAAAGTCCCTTTAGTATGGTTCCAGGAAAAGAAATAGTGATAGAATTTTTGGTGTCCTTTCCGAAATCTGATACGACAGACCTTCATGGCAGCCCTTATTTCTTCTTTTTCTGCCACATTGAAATATGCTGCAAAATGGCATCATAGACTGTTATAGCTTTTGAGCTCATGAGAACATAAACAAGAAAGCATGCCCTACTGTTTTCTATCTCTCTCCACAAGGTTGAGCATATATAGCTGACAACTTATGAACAAAATGGTGATGAGGATGGAAAAGATATCACCAATTATCCACATACGGTATTTCTGTAGATCTTCTTTAATGTGGCTTGTAAAAAAGATGCTAAAGTTTACAGTTTTCTCTTATTTGAAACCAATAAATACATCATTCACTCATGTAAATAATGTTTACTGCTTAATTGTGATGCAGTTTGTAATTCACTTCTAATGATTTGCTTATATAGTTTCATTTACTTTCATATAGTTGTTTTTGTTTCTTTTATGTTTATGTACGTTCTTATGTAACTGTGTTTCACACTTATTTCAATTGTAGTTGTATAATGCTTGGGTTGAAGCACTTGAAAAAACAGAAGTTAAAACTGAAGTTAAACTATTCTGATAATGACAGCTACTACTAAGTTAATGTAATTTCCTGTAAAATAGCTAATATTTTAAGTCTAACACACCCAACCTGCTACTTAAATTCTATGGTTTTGAGGAATGCCTGAATTGTTTTTGATGCCATATTGGCTGTTCTTAGGTATCTAGTACTGGACAAGGCTCAACCCTGATGTTGATTTATATATTATTGTTGAGGTTGAGTAGTGATTGCCTTGACCTGTTGACCTGTTGTTTTACTTTAATTATAACTCTGAATTATAATTAATTGCTTTTTAGATAAGTTTGTAGGAGAAAAGAAATAAGAGCATAAGTATATCAGATGTACATATATGTTATATTACATTATATTATATTATACATATTACAATTGTTTTCTTCACTTCAAATATTACAATATGCATTCATTATTTTTTCATTTTATTTCCTATTACATTTATCTTTTACTGAAGACTCTCCCAATATCTTATAGAATTTTTTTTCTTTTATCTTTTGGGGGCTAGGAGAGAGATAGTCCTGAGACTTGTTTGTCTCACATGAAGACTGAGAATCATAATTATTCCATGTATATGTTTTTATGGAATGGAAATTTTTTTATTGTTTTTATTTTTATTTTTTGTTTTCTTTTGTCTGAGACCCCTCTTTATTTAAAGATAGTAAAATACAAGATCTTATGTAACTTTAACAAATCCCTTTTTCTTAATTATGGAATTAAACTTATTATCACTAAATGTCAATGGTCTAAATAATCCTAAAAAGAGGGCAAATTTAGTAAAACATTTAGAACTAAATAAACTGCATGTTTTTTCTTCAAGAGACACATTTTCCCAAGAAACTGATAATCAGTTCTGGAATTTTAATAAATATACAACCTTAGCTCAATCTTCCTTTAAATCTAAAATGGGGGAGTAGCTTTCTTTAAATATAAAACAAGTGGAGTAGCAATTTTATGGAAAAATTAGATTTAAATGCCATATATTTTATTAAGTATGAAGAAAAAGAAGGACTATTCACTATGATTATTATAAAATATAGAGACAGGACCTGGACTTTAGTAAACTTATAATTGTTCCATGGAATGGGAGTTAAATTAGCCAAAAACATCTTGATTTTATACTATATAATTAAAAAAGCAATTTAATATTAGGAGGGGACGTTAACTGTCTTTAGATGATTATGAATCTAACTCAGATAGAAAATTCAAATTACTCCTTACTGCAAAATCTTTGAAAGACTAGAAAGATACATTTAACTTTAAAGATAAAAATTCCTTAGATTTCACCCATTATTCTCTTAACTATGGCACTCAAATGAGAATTCATAAAATAATAACTTCTTAAAATACTACATGTAAATTAAACAATTTAAATATAATACCTTGTCCTTTTTCAGATCACAATGCATTAATACTAAACAAAGAAATACAATGTAAAACCCTGGCTTTTAATAATATAATTTCATCATATATTACTAAAATGAAAGAGTATAAAACATGATTATTTGAGCAAATAGATAACTTTCTATTATTTAATGATACTCCTGATTCTAATTCAGTAATGGAATGGGACTCAAAGCATATATGTATGGTAAGACACTCTCTTGGTACAAACATAAATTAAAAGAATGGAATAGAGATTGTTAGATATACAATTAAAGTTAAAAGAAACTATAAAAAAGCTGAAAATTCAGGAGAGAACAAAGATGAAATAAAAATTCTAAACAATAAATACAATGAAATATTGCCCCATAAAACTTAACTGGCTTTAGAATAAATTAAGATAGCATTTTATTCAAGATCTCCTAGATATATAAAAAATATAACAAAAACAATTAAATTTCAGACAAATAATAATATTATTAAAGAGTTAAAAGGTCCCATAACAAATAAATTAAATTCAGATGTTGGAGATATATTAGAAAATTTTAGAAATCATTACTTGCTTTCAAATGGAAAAGAAATAAATAAAGGAAATAATTTAATAGTTAATATTGATCAATCTTTATTTAAAAATGTCTTCATCACAAACAATAAACTTATTAAAACATATTTCTACACAAGACATTAAACAAAAATTAAAAGTTATTAAATCTAATACATTTCCTGGAAATTGTAGAATATTACCAGAATTATATAAATTATTTCCTCAAAAAGTTATAAGAAGGTTACATAATGTATTTACAAAAGTACAAAATCTAGAGCAATTACCTCCTTCATGGAATTATTCCCTAATTACTTCAATTTTAAAAGAAGGTAAGGACCCTCAAAAATACTCAATATTCAATCTCCTATATACTCACCCCTATTTCTATTTATTTAAATTTAATGCTAAAATATTTAAAAAAAATAATTTAGAATAATTCAAATTATAGATTTTGGTTTGAGTTTCTTATTCCTTTTTCATTAATAAAACATTTTATTAATAATTTACAAGAACACTTAGTTGGAAAAATCAACTATTTTATTATGGTTATGAATGTTTTGAAGGAATTAAAGTTAAACCAATAAAATCTATTTGTTTAGAATTAGACATCAATACAAATGAAGTAACTTATTTACACTTAATATTAACATAATTTCAATCTAAGTTATCTCTTTTATCTAATTCTAGTTATGTTGAATTTCCAGAATGGATACAGGTTTTGTTTGAAATTATTTATAAAGATTGAGAATGTGATAATTTAATCTCAAAAATATATTCTATATTAGCTAAAGATAATTCTAACTTAAATAATAACTTTTGGAACTTTTCTCTAAGGAGTTTTCAATAGTTTTCACTGAATAAAATAAAAAAAAACTTCTCGCCTCTATTAAGAACACATCATGGACCCTTTATTGGAGTAAATTTACTTAGAACTTTTTGTTTAAAGCTTTTCTGACTCCAGTAACACTTGGTAACATGAGAAAAGAAAGTACTATTGAATGCTGGAAATGCAACAAACATATTAAGGCTAATTGATCACTAATGTTTTATGATTGCTTTATAGTTAAATTTCTGGGTAAAAATTCAAGATTTTTTAAAAGCTTTATGGAGTGATCCTTTCATTTTAACTAAAGAAATGCTTCTTTTTAATATACTGGAAATAGAAACACAAAAAATACTTTTCTTATCTAACTTGGGCTATACTTGCTGTGGCCAGAAAAATGATCACAAGAAACAACTGGAAAACTTCTTCAGAAACAAAATGTGAAGACTTTCTTTTCCACTTAAAGGACACAGCAACTAAAGGAACTGTAGTAAAAGAGAGAAGGATCCATCTTAACAAGTTAAAGAATGATCCTTGGTTAAAAGTTTTAGCTGTTACTGAATCATCTTCAAATAATTAATCATTTTAGTTTGATATAAATTTCTTCCTGTATTTTTTTTGGTACAAATTCTCTGGTGTTAGGCTTAGTGTACATATTTAAATAGTTATAATTCATTTTTTTTCTTTCTTTGCAAAATGTGTTTTATTATATTCATGGATTATACAACATTTCAAATATTGTCATATATGTAATTATTTTCAAAATCTTAATAAAATATTTTAAGCAAAAAAAAGTTTGGCAGCAAAAAAATAAAAGAGAGGCAAGGCCTATAGTTGAATATTGGCAAGGTAAAAATGGCCTAATATATCAGTTGCCTTATAACTCCTATGATCCTGCCTCCATTCTATTCTGTAACTACTCCAACTACTCTTTCACACTGTGAGTTTTGACCATCACCTGATAAATTAAATTCTGCTATCTTTTTTTGTATTTTCATCCCAAGCCTACTTTTAAACTTAGCCTAATTTGCTAAGAATGCTTATTGATTCCTCTCTAACATTGATAACCTCAATAAACTAATTTCAATAAACTACTGGTACCACTATTTAAATGTATGCTTCTTTAAAAAACAATGTGTTGGGAATCTCTAATGCCTTTCCAGGTGTGAGGGCATACCTCTCCTACATTATACTCTAATAAAGCATGATCTGCAAAAGACACTAGATAAACCTTAATCCCCATAGCCAACTGTACATGTCCTATGATAACATATGTTTTATTTATCTATGACCATGCACTAAATCTCTCATTCATAAAATTATATTGCTAATTTGACAGTTTGATATTTCATACATATGTGAACCCATTGTTTTCATGTAAGCCACTGCATACCTTTATATTGTTGGATGTATCTTATTCTAGGGCCGTCTCTTACTTCATCTGTGGTTGGTACCACATTTCAGTCTCTAGATAAGCTACAATATCATCCCTAAAAGCAATCATCTCTATTATAGCTCTAAATTCATACTACATCATTCTTGAAAGAACATAGACACTAAAAGCTGTCAGTATAATCATTCATATGTATCCTTTCTGAACTTCACAACCATTTCCATCTACAGTAATATCATGGAACATTAGTTGGCACCTAAAAGAAATTAATATAAAAAATAACAATGCAATTCCTTTCTTCTTAGCTCCTGGAAAAAAGACACTGCTCTTCATATTTAGTAACCTCTGGTCAATGCATCATGTTCTGCCTCCTTCACATGCATTTTATGCAATGCCAATATCCACGGATCTAAACTTGTCAGGTATGTAAATATATTCATTTTCTGTTGTGGATTGGTCAGCCCATGCACATTCTTTATTAGCAATGCCATCCTTTTGCACTCAGCCTTATCCTGTGTCTTGGCTCCCTTTTTCCATATATTACTTCTTTAATACTCATGTTTCCCTTAAGAATGCACACTTAGCTAATGTTTCATCAAGAAATGTATCTCAATTGTTACATAGAATAGAAAAGTCTACAACCAGCTGTATGCATAAAATGATAATGCATTCATACTTATATTTCACTTTACAAATCTAGTCAAACATAAAATTTCATATATATGCCTAGGGTCAGATAACTCTAATTGCTAGGTATCTCAGTACTCATAAAAGTTCACCCAAATCACTCCCCTGACGTTTTGTATCATGTGTGGTAATTCTCTTTAAAACATGCATAAAATATTCAATAAAAGAAACAAGTAATACAAGGAAATTAAAAGCAAACCTCTAACTGCAGATGCAGATAAAGATGGGAGAAACCAGGCTTCCCCATTTCCTTCCACCCATATCTAAGCACGTTAAAGAATTTGGTTTTTGAGTTGTTGGGAAGCCTCCCAACTGCTATTGAAACTTATCTTCTAATAACTTGTTTTTAATCATAGTTATTTTGACATCCTCAGTTTTAATGCTTCTCAATAATGAAACATGTTTATAAGTATGTTGCTAAGTAACTCAACTTCCTTTAGTCCATTGTAGTAAATACACCATACAAACTTATGTAGAACACTTGTAGCATACTGTTTCTTGGTCATTTGAGCTTCAGTGGCTACCAAATCATCTCTTTTCACTAATATTCTTAAGTGTTTCAGATTATTCTATGCAGCTATCTGCACTCTCTAAATGGGCTTTTGCCTTTTCATTTTGAACTCCACCCTTGTCTCTCCCATTAATTTCTCTAAAGAATCATACTAATTGCTCATGTACCTCCTGGGATCTCTGAACATATCATTGTCATATAGGAGGAATATTCAAAACACAGCATGATACAATTGAAATTTCAGTTTTTTTGTTGTTGGTATTTTCTCATCGTCATAATAAAATTCACATAGTGATTCCCTGTAAATAACAGAAAGTCGTGATCAACGAAAACTTATTTTGTTCTCACCTTGCAAATCTTTCCCTACCTCCATAACAAACGTAATACTTGACCTTTTCTTTGATATGTATAAAAATTTACTGAAACCCACATTTTGTTTCAGTTTTGTTCCCTGAGTTGGCATATAAAGTGTATGAGCCCTTCCCACCTGAATCTGCAACACATGGAGCTAAGTGCATTCTGCTAATTTATCCTGAACATAAACTATAAAATCCAAACCTTTCACCTTCTTTGGAATTCCAAATTTAAAACAGATATATATTTTTTCATCATGCTGTATCCTCCATGCTGTATTGTTTGTCTCTGATAGTCCCCACCTCAGTCAGCACATAATTGTGAGACTCCATGAAGTTTTCCTTTTGCATCTCCTCAACTGCATTTGCATGAGAGTTCATAGCCTCTATCATCTCTGCTTCACATTTAACATATGCCACTATTCAATCTTTAAAATCGTTTACTAACAGTCTTGGTTTCAATATAAAAAGTTGCTTTTATATCTGTCAAAAGGGCTTCCACATTTAAATAGCTGTCCTGTTCATCTTGCTTTGCTTCAGACATTTTAGAATGTTGCTTATTCTGTGCCATCTTGGAATCATCTTCAAACAATAAACTGTGTCCTTCTAGTCCTATGCTCCCATTTTCTATAATTTTTACCAATTCAAGTCATACACCTATGTTTTCCACATCTGCATATAAAATTTCACCTAATCATATTGAAAACCAAATACTTTTGTCTATGAAGTGATCAAGGAAAGTATTTATCATCTATAGCACCATTAGTGTAAGTCCCTCCAGAACATTATTCAAACCTGTGTTCAGTCCCTTCAAACCCACAACTGGTACCTGAGCTCGGTCTCCCTTACCAAGCACAACAGACAATTGTATGCCTGTACCATTATTGATTGTAATCAACTCTGGCAAGGTATACATTTGACCTAGATAGCTTGGCTCTGATACTTGATGTGGAGTAATTGTGTAAACAACAGCATTAAATCATCTCATATACAGCCTCATACAGCAATCAGTATGATAATCACAACTTTACATATCGCTATAGCTTCTTTATTAAAATACCACTTAAGACATAGGCACACATACATTAATAGAAAAGAAAAAACACATTAATAGAAAAGAAAAACATATTAACATTTTTTCATTTACACATATACATTACAAGTTTTCTTAGATAAGTAGTAGGCTAGTTAACCTTGTGGTTCATTTTAAGCCTAGTCAATTTATTTTCCAAAGGTGAGAATCAAACCTTGTACCTTGTATTTGTGAGGCAAACATCTTAAACATTATACCAATCGCCAACCTAAATTTTATTTTATTTTATTTTTTTAATTTTCTTTTGATGATAGAGTTAGTCCCACTGCTACAGGTGTCTTTTCTGGGGAAACCCGAGGTAGTGTTTGCACTACTATGTGAAATTTGGCCAGGACATTCGGGAACTATACCTACTCTTTGATAGGTGCTGTGGGCTCTTTTACATCCACCTAAGCTACCATCAACTCATGGAAATGGGATATTGATTTAACATCTGAGTGCAGCACCCCCTTATGCTAAACTACAGTGTCAGCAGTGACATTCAGGTATGGGAATAGGACTCACCGTCTTCTACACTAAAGACAAGTGTGCGACCTGTTGTATCTCTGACACTGTCTAAAACTAAGTTCATAGATTAGTATTAGGCTAGCTGTTCTTGTGGACTATTTTAAACCTAGGCAATCTCCTTTTCAGAGATGAGAATCAAACCTTGTGACTACAAGGTAAATATCGTAACCATTACACCAACAAATGTCTTTCATTCAGACATTGCATACATTTATCAATTCCTGCTTTCTCTTAAACCTCACTCCTTCTGAACATTATACTGCATGTTTTGTTCCCACAAATTCCATTTATTTCTATGTAATTTACTCCATCGTTTTTCAAAAGATCTCTCTTCCAGTTCTTTTATCTATTTTACAATATTCAGTAATTCAAACACAGCTGGTTTAGATTTTATTTTCCATTATCTAGTGATTGCTTTTTGGCAGCCAACAGAATTTAATTTTAAAAGGCCTTACTATGTTTGTGTAGCAATTCAGATCCTGTGTCTGAGATCAATAGAGTACTTTCCTTAGTTCCAGCCATTTGCTCTCCCCAATATTTCTGACAGAGTACTCTGCAGACATGTTTTTAATTGACTGACTCATTACACTCCCAAAAAACATGGTTCTAGTTACTTATTTCTTCTCCATCATACCTCTAGCATTTGCTATCTATCTGAGGAAAAATTCTTTGTGAAGTCTACTTGGAGTTTAAAAATATCTATGCAAACACTTCCAAGCAAAAATCCTAAACCTTCTAGATTTTGTCACATACTTAGGAGCCATACATATGTCCTCCAATTGTTCCCTTGTAAATAAATTTTCTAGTCTCTCTTCCCAATTTTTTCTAACCTTCTCTGGTTGATTCTTATATCATGCAATGTTTTCCATGTCCTATTAATTATTTTCCTTTTAAACAGCAGCTTTTGCTCTAGATTTGACTAGAAACCCCACCAGTTCAGGTCTTTTTCTTAGGACTCCCCATCCCTTTCCCTTTGCCTACACTCTGATAATCCCCAACAGGAAAGGCAGTCTCTTTCCTACAATGAAACATTCTTCTTGGCCTTATCCCACTCTATTATATTTCTCTCTCTAGTTATTTGCTCCCAATACCTTGGATCCTTTGCCATTTTTCTTATGTAAATTCCAACCACTCTTGCCTATTTTCTGTACTCCTACTTGCAGTTATCCTTACTGGCAAAATCTTTCTCCATTCGTGTGTTGGCTTACTTCTTAGAATGCTTTCTGCAACTTTATGAATATAATATTATGTATGGTGGTTATTATTCTCCTTAAAGAACTGCATCCAAAAATCTCCCTACTTATTTCTTGAACTCCCTTCCCAGCTCAACACCTCTTTTTAATTTAAATTCTAACCTTCTTCTTGTGTTATGTATAGGAGTATAAACTGCATAACTCTAAATATCCCTTCAAATCAGATAATCCTAAACTATGTTATTCTATAAGGAGGATCACTGTATCCCCCACAACTCTTGCCCTCTTTCCCTCCCAGATAAATTAATTCAGCTCTTTGTTAGTTATTGCCACAACTTTTCCACCAGTTAATAAAAGTATGCCTGACCTGTATATAAAATGAAAGAGACTAAAAGACAGTTTCACTGCTTGCATCTTAGTTGCCATATCCATAAATAAGAGCTTCCATTTTCTCAGTTTTTATATTATATTTTCTTTAGTCTTTCCCATATATCCTTAGCTGTCATAACAGAAGCCTTTTTAATCCATACTTCTAAATATTTCATCTTATCATGCTGACATAAATATGGATATTGCTGAGCCAAGTAATGTGTTGTATGTAATTTATAGCTATTGCCTTTGTTTTATCTTATGTAATTTTATATCCTGAAAGGACTTGGAATTGTTTTAAAATGTTTCACAGCAACAAAATGTCCTTTTCTTGATTTATCAACTACAAAATAATACCATATGCAAATAAAGCCAATGTTTCATGAATTCTAGAGTCCCTCATTTTTCTAAAAAGTGACTTGAAATATCAAGCAAGTAATAAAGGGGTAGAGGACACTCTTGCCTGGTTCCTCTGTTCAAACACGACTTATTGGAGAGGAACCCTCCCACTTTAATTCTTCCTTATGATTCTTCATGAATCCTCTTAATTAACCTTATTATTGTATCAGGGAATGTAAATGTTTCCATTGTCCTACTCATAAAATCCCAACTTACTCTGTTGAAAGCTTTCTCTGCATCAAGATCAACTAACAACAGTGGTATTGTTTTAAATTCTGCTCCCCTTTGAATCATCACTGTTCTATTAATGTTGTGAAATGTTTGCCTCCCTTCCACAAAACCACCTCGATCCATATCTATCAATTTTGGCAACACCTTTGTCACTCTTTTATCTAGTATAGGCATAAGCACTTTATAATCATGGTTTAAACTTGAAATGGCTCTGTATGAGGCTGGATCATATGTGTCTTTAACCTCTTTGGGCAACATAGCCACCACAGCTTTCTTTCAAGATTCTGATGCTTCTACTCTTTTTAAAACAGTATTTAACAAACACTTCCAGATCTTCATTCCATTTTCCCCCCTAACTTCCAAATTTTCACCCTCTGTTCATGGAGACTTCCATGCAGATTGATTATACATCACCATTTTATCTCACCTCCTTCTATCTTAACTATTATTTGTTGAGCCTCATCTTCCTCTACTTTTGGCATAATTAAGTCTTCCATAAATAGTTCCACTTGTGCCCTTTCCTGGTTTCCACATGCCTCTGCTTTATACAAAGTTTTTAAAAATTTCCAACATATCTCTAATACCTATATAGGATTTGTGGTTATTTTCTTGTCATAGGGTCTCTAAGTTTGGTGACAACCCTTTTGACTTTCTGTTGCCTAAGTAGTGCTAAAAGTTTTGCTGTTCTGAAGTGGTTATCAAAAACTAGTTGCTTAACAACAATCTTTCTAAACTCATACATATTATCCAAATATTCCCTTATTTTCACTTTAGCACTCTGCAGTTGCTCCTATAC
Organism: Protopterus annectens; assembly: GCF_019279795.1. NCBI lineage: Eukaryota > Metazoa > Chordata > Ceratodontiformes > Protopteridae > Protopterus > Protopterus annectens. The sequence continues at coordinate 1,715,008,150 of NC_056737.1, forward strand.
TTATTCTCTGAGATTTCCCTTTTTCTGTATTACTTTAATCTTTGTCAGCTCTTCTAAATAATTCCTTTTACTTCTTTACCATATCTCTTTCTCTTTTATTTTGACCCTATTTTTTAAATGCCATTTTCATTTTACCCCACTCACTAGCTATTCCTTCTGAAGAAATGTCTCTGTTCCCTAATAACTCTCAAATAACTTTCACTACCCATGTTTTAAATTCTTCTCTTCTTAACAGGTAAGTAGGAAAGCAGGAGTGTTTAATTTTAACTTCATTACCCGGTATTTTTACTTTAGGTGTTAAAGGTGCATGATATGAAATTATTTAATGTGTGCTGAAGCTTTAAATTAAATGCACATGCTTCTGTGAAATATAATTTCTATCCACTCCAAACAAGTTATTGTACCTTGAGGAATAATATATAAATTCTGAGTTCCTACTACTGAATTCACATCTTCCATATCAACTATTTTCATCAATATCTTTAGAAATTTATTCTCCTTTTCATATTTGCCCTGTAAGACCCCATGAAATATCCTCAGTGTTGAAAATCAAGTTCCAGTCCCCACATATAAATAATATTCCCTGTTGATAGATGATTATCTCTCCCAAAATTATCTTAATCTCCATAAGAACATATTTTGGTGGAATATAAATGCATACCAGCAAAATCCTCCTCCTTTGCCAATATCCCCTTACTCCAGCAAATCTACCATTATTGTCTTTTTCCCTTTTCTATCACTATTGGGCTGTCTAGCAGTCAGCATTTTATACACCTTTTCCTTTGTCCCTGATAATCAGATTTACATGTTAATTTCTTTCCAAATGCATCTCTTGCAGTACTGGTATTTGTACTCTGCATTTCTTAATATAATTCAACAATTTTCCCTTTTTATTCATATCCACAAGGCCATTTAAATTCCAAGATACTATGGCTAGAGTAGACATTATTGACAAAAAGCTAGTATTCCCATTTATTATACACAGGATTTTTTTGTTTTAATGTTTATGTCCTAACTTTTGTTTTACATGCACAGACTAATGTTTGTCAGGCTTATATTTTATATGCTTTTTTCCTCTCATCTCTATTTGCACATATGGCACATTTCTTAAGGTTTGCTTTAATGCAAACACTCAAACAAAAAACACATTTTCAAAATATCCTCATCCCTGTTAACTCAGAACAAACACACAAACCTATGTACATTTTTAACAAATGAAATTTAACCCTTCATTTAGGAACAATTACCACAAATTGATGACTACACCCACAGGCATAACCTTTTCTTAAATTAAGGTTCCACATGCTAAAGGGCAAGTTAAAGCTTATGTTCCCACTTACACTAATTGCTGTTTGGTCTTTTCTTGTCTCTGTCCTCCTTTCAGATGTGAAAAAGTTTGTATACTTTCAGAAATCATTAACTTTTAGGTCTAAGAACAGGTGCACTGGTTACCTTTAAATAAAACTAAATTTTGCATTGTTTTATTAAATGCATTGAATTATTAAGGCTGATGGAGAAGCTCCTATCTCTTATTCAGTTCAGGCATTATTTTTCACTGAACTGCTTGTCATTGTACCATTAAATTTTGCATTTCTCTCAACAAAGAATCTTCAGAACTCTCAAGATTAATTCTTTGTACCTGCAAACAGCTTGTCTCCATGTAAACATGGTTATCAGTGAGAAAAAAAACAGCTAGCAACCTGCAGATGAATGAAGGATTTCTTTTTGTAAATTTCATTCAGAACAGAATGTTTAGAAGTCCCTAGCTAACTGTCTTCAGCTGTAGACATTTTGACTCCCACTGAGAACATTTGCTAATGGAAAAAACAGACATATCTTTACTCATATCTTTGCAGATGCAAGAAACTTAATAGTTCATGGCTTTCATGATTTGTCTTATTTGTCAAGTGTATTTGTTTTCAAAAAAACTTGTTTATAGCTCAAGCGAAGGTCATTAATCTAGACATCCAACTTTGGAAAAACAAGAAGCAGAGTACAAAGGATTAGCCAGATAAAATCACTTTAGCTAGCAGATTTAGCGGACTGTCCCTCTGATACCCTCCCTGTAGGAAGAATAACGATGCCTGGTTGGTGTTTCAAGTAGTTTATTCTATTAAGTAGGTAGATGAATGAGTGAACAAGACACATTTCTGGTTGATTTTCTTTCAAGGTCCCCTTCTTTTCTAGCATTTAGGCAGTGTACTTACTGGCCAGTGACTGAATTTTACTCAACTAACGGTTTCACTGGCATTCCTTTTTCTCAGTTTCTGTTTCACACTGGGAGAGTTGGAGTTCTGCTGTTGATCACTGTGTCGCCATATTGGAAGTCCTCCATGGACGGATAGATGGATAGATGTAATCATATTAACTATTTATTATTATTATTAATCATTCCTAAAGTTTCAGATCAAGATGTAAGTGCAGCTGAGAGGAGAAAGGTTCAGATGGTGGAAGGCCATTGAAATATGAACAATTTCCTAAAATTAAAATTAATGATAATTAGCTAGGAGCCAGACCTATATTCCAAGATTCGATGTAAAATTAAGAGAGCCAATAGGGCCTTCATTTGTTTTATAGCTGGACCACTCCCAATGTACCTAAGGTGAACTTCCAATATTTTAATTAATTGCAACCCCCAATTTTATACAATTTAACCTTGTTATGAGTGCAACCTAACTTATTTATAATCCTTATTTATAAGACCCTGGTACTTAAATCTAAACAGTTCTTAGATACATTTCAGAACAATCAGACAGTTGAAAACTATGCACATTGTATATTAACCTCCAACTTCTTAAGGTGTATATGTACAATTCTTGCCATCCTTAGTGGGAAACCCTGTACATTCTGGATCAGTTAAAACATTTTACACTTTTGTTAGCTCTTCAAAACTTAATTTGTAAAAGAAATTGTGATTCGCTGACCCAGTCTTCCAGTCTTAGATGTTCATCTTTTATAAGGCATTGGCCATCCAATCATGCACATAGGCCTATCAATGACCTCCTCATCCATTCAGTCAGGCTGGCATCCCATGTCTGCCAGTTGCATATGTTCAATGTAAGTACAATTTGCCTGTAGGCTTACACTCATTCTATCATCTCCACCCTAATTTTCCCCAACATACATATCCAGCGGTGCCTATTTATTCATGTCTTCATTTTCATCACATTGCACATTATGCATTACATACATATCACATATGCTGCAGCTACATATGATAAACAAGTGAGTCATAATATTTAATTTCTTCGGAACTTATTTTTCAGCACTAAAGCTGTATTTTGCTTTTGCTGCATTCTCTATTTAAAAGAAGTATATGCCCTTCCAGCTGACCATATCCTTGTGTTTACACCCTGAAACAGATTTTCAACTGATTCCTTGTTGCACTTTTAAGCTGTATCACCATTCACGTCTCCATTTTTATGTGGCTGTCCACTATCCACTTCCTCTAATTCATATTCCTGTATACAGTTCAAAGCATTTTGTGAGCATGTAAAAGTTTAACCTGTTATGGAAACACAATACTGAAAATGTCAGTGTATAACTTCTTAAACTTAAGTTTCCATAACTGAAATCACGCACTTCTATCAAAATCTGGTTTCCTTTTTGTATGTGTTTGGGCAGAAGGGTCATTTTCAAGTCAACCCTTCTCTGACCAAAATTGTTGGTTTTGCTATGCTTCCAAAAAATAATGGATTTGGCTCTCTGTTACAATGTCTGGAATCTCACTAAAATAGAAAGGTTTCCCTGCTGTGACTACTGACAACAGCCCCCACCAAAATTGTGCCCTCTCCGTTTTAATATGGCTTGCCTGTAGACCCATCCATATCACCAACTTTTCTTTCATAAAAACCTAACTACCTGATCCAGCTTCTTTCTCCAGGAAACCAGTCCCTTGGATATTTTCTTTCTAGCCCTAACCTTCTGATAAATGTATTTATTCTCCAACAATTCTAGGCTTGCCTCTGAATAAATATATTGCTCCTTCAAGAGCTTATTCTCCTTTTGCAATGTCACAATGGTGCTCTGATGATTGTCATGTACCTCTACAACTTCAAAAACTTTTCTGATCATTTTTTTACTAAGTTATCTTACATGGTGTTGACCTTTTGGATTGGCTCTGGAATGTGTTCTAATGATACCTTTGGACAGTCAGTGGATTCAGACACCCCACAACTTTCATCACAGGCAGCTATTTCCTACTCCCTATCTACTATGTGGTAAAATGAGAATGAACTATTACATAGTCATACCCTTTGATATACTAGAAGTTCTGCTGCAATCTTGGTTGTATTATACATGCATTTGTCATTGATAATGCTATTGCAATTTTTTATCTTTCTGGCAAAGTGAAATCTGACCTCTTATACCTAAACTAATTGTGTAAGGTAATCTACAAATTTCAATACAGTAGTATTCTTCAGGAAAAAAATAAATAAATATACCGAAACAAAGGTTCACATACTGAAAACAGAGAAACGGAAGGAAAGGTATTTAGGGTAATGTGGGAAAATGTTATCTTCCCAGCAGAGTAATGGATTTGGGGGGCATATAATCCATAGAGTGAGGAGGAGGTGGTAGTAGGTGTTCATATCGAATATATAAGTGCAAGTTCCACTGATGTCTTTTCTCACTTGTAAAGTATAATTTTTAAGAAGATAGTCTGACTTCTGTAATAAAAATCTTAACATGGTGCATATTTTCTGCCTAAACTTTGTTGCTATACTAATTTGGAGATAATCCATGGAAGAACTGTGACTCCCACAGATAAGAATTCTACAGATGGCAAAGCTATTTTCTGCCTGTTAAATATCGCCAAGCAATCTTTATGCAGTTTTGGATTCTTGGGCATTGGTCTCAGTATTTGTAGGGCCTAATACAGCTGATAGATCCAAGCCACTTATCTGGACACTATAACCTATACTTCAGTATCCACCTATGATTACTTTAATAGTATACTTAAGTCCCTCACAGTACTACCATATCTCAGAATAGCTCATGCACTGAATTACCAGCTACAGAAATTTGCAACCAAGCTGATGATGGAAATAGTTGGGGTAGGGGTGCTAATGAGGTGCAAACATGGTGATGGCTTTTTCATGAGGCTCCAGGACATCTCAGTCACTAGTTATGATATTTTTGGGTGCTTATCCCTGTTAAAATGAACAGCAAAATGTGTATGTAATATGGAAGAAAGAGGGTTGTCCAGCAATGGTGTGGCTTTGTGCAGCAAGTTATAGTCGTGCCAGCAGAAATTGAGCAGCACATTGACATAATATGAGGCCTGATCACAGACGTACCAGCAGTAAAATGTGAAACTGCAGGCTTAGAAGACTGAGCTGTTGGTAGCAAAAGAAATAATTAAGAAGATGAAGCAATTCCAATCACAAATTATTGGACCAGACAGCAGGATGGTTCAATGATCAAAAATTCTTCATAACTAGTCTGGAATGTGGTGGTCACTGTTCATGTAGTTTTTATGTGTTTCTCCTGTAACTATGTGAGTTTTCTTCAGGTACTTTGATTCCACCCCGAGGAACATGCTGACTAAATTGGCAACTCTGTGTGTGTGTGTGTGTGTGTGTGTGTGTGTGTGTGTGTGTGTGTGTGTGTGTGTGCTCTTATACATATATATATATATATATATATATATATATATATATATATATATATATATATATGTATATGCATACATTGATAGACATAGATATATGTGTTCGAATGTATAACATTTTATCTAATTGCCTTTTCATTTAATCACAAAAAAAATAATTAACACATTACATTGAATCATATTTCACAGAAAATTTATTATACAGCAAAATACTTTTTCAAAAGTTTGTTTTACAGGGGGGCAAGCCAGTGGTGGCTGGTGACTTCAAAGCAAAGATGGCTGCAGGAAGGAACTGATTGGGAGGGTTTAACTGGAATGGAGTGGAGCTGGTATCAATCACTTTCACCAAGAGACTGGCTTAGTACCCACTTATTATAGCCACTTCACAGGAATATATACATCTCATATACCAACTGCAATCACCAAGGCCAGCCTAAAATGAAGCCCCAGACAAAGTACTCCATGGCAACCTGTTACACACTGTTCCCCCTTGTATCTTGCCAATGACCTTATCTTATCCCCTCCATCCAAGTCCAACAGCAGCCAGATTGATTTCTTTTTTCTTGTTTTTTTCATAGTTTGTCTACCTTTCATCTTTTTCTTGCATCCTTTTAACACACGCTAACCAACCAAGACTTCATTGTAAAATTATGGAGGAAGTAATTGAATTATGCTAGGGACCTGGGGGGCTGCTAGGCACGCAAAGGTCCTAGAGTTCTAGATGCTTTGAGCTGTATCTGAAGAGATTTTTTTATACCCTTTTCATCAAGTGATGAACTGAACATGAATCATAAGAAAGGAAATAATTTCAGTCTTATTTTTTTAAGGAAAGATAATGATCTAAGCAAACAAAGCAGGAGTTTCCAATAAACAGAGATGATAAATGCTTGTAAGAATATATCTATCCTGTCTAGGAATAGTGCCTGCTTCCCTGCCCCTCCAAAAAATAATTACCTTCTGTGTGCCCTTCTGGCACTAGACTGGGATGAATGTAAAATCACAAATGTCCACAGGAATATGTGGGAGAAAACCGGATAACCTAGATAAAACCTACACACAGACAAGGAGTACATGCAGACTCCACACAGAAGGAAACATCCAAAAACTCAACCAAAGAACTAAGTGCAGTGAGACAGCAATTCTGCTTGCTGTACCACTCTGCCGATTATTAGTTGCTATAACACACATTCTGCCAAGACTGTTACATTCCAAACAAGAGTCCCCATACCTAGCAATTAAAGCCACACTTACTGACTCTGTACATCTCTGCTATCACACTGTAATAAAATAAAAATAATTACCCACAATAATTTATTTTAAAACAAACATGAACACATGTGTGACTATACCTCTTATATATGTTTGACTGTGATCAAATTAATAAATAAATACATAAATATCTGTCTCAGAGGAATAGATCTTCTCATCTTACCCTTGCCAGAATACAGTGTGCAGCCCACTAACCCCACAACTTACTTCTCAACCTGTTAACTCAAGAAAAAGGGGAAGGCTTAAAAAATAATGGGGGACAAAGGACCAAAATCAGGGAGAGAAATTGCTCTTAACTTAGAATGGTGTTAGAACAACATACTTTGCATTGACATGCTTTTTTCTGGAGGCTATCAAGTCTGAAACTCTTGTCCTCCCCACGGTCGAGTGGCGTTCAAAAGACATGCGTAGAATGGGCGTGCTTTTGTTGAAGGTTGGGCATCGAGCTGGCACCTTGGCACCTGTAAAAAGTCTACTGCCAATCATTAGTGGACCGGAGTTCCGCTGTGGCGACCCCTAACCGGTAAAAGCCGAAAGAAGAACAACAAACATCAAGTCTGAAACTCAAGTGTCTGCCATTATATATTGACTGCAATCCTCAGTGATCTGCCAGAAAATAACACAAATGCTACACGGAACAGACCGAAACATGAAGCAAAAGCAGAGAAATTCTGCAAAATCAGAAACAGTTGAGAGCATATCATCATCATCTTCTTTTGGCTGTTCCCATTAGGGGTCACCACAGCAGATCACCTGTTTCCATTTCTTCCTATTCTCTGCATCTTGCTCTGTCACACCAACCACCTGCATGTCCTCTCTCACCACATCCATAAACCTTATATTAGGCCTTCCTCTTTTCCTGTTACCTGGTAGCTTCATCCTTAGCATCTTTTTCCCAATATACTCAGCATCCCTCCATGGCACATGTCCAAACCAACGTAATCGTGCCTCTCTGGCTTTGTCTCCAAACCTTCCAACCTGGGCTGACCCTCTAATATACTTATTCCTAATCCTGTCCACCCTCGTCACACCCAGTGCAAATCTTAACATCTTTAATTCTGCCACATCCAGCTCAAACTCCTGCCTTTTTGTCAATGCCACTGTCTCCAACCCATATAACATAGCTGGTCTCACTACCCTCTTATGGACCTTCCCTTTCACTCTTACAGGTACTCGTCTGTCACAAATCACTCCTGACACTCTTCTCCACCCACTCCATCCTGCCTGTACTCTCTTCTTCACCTCTCTTCCACACTCACCGTTACTCTGAACTATTGACCCCAAGTATTTAAACTCATCCACCTTCGCCACCTCTACTCCTTGCATCCTCACCATTCCTCTATCCTCCCTCTCATTCACACACATATATTCTGTCTTATTCCTGCTGACCTTCATTCCTCTTCTCTCTAGAGCATATCTCCATTTCTCCAGGATCTCCTCCACCTGTTCCCTACTCTCACTACAGATCACAATGTTATCTGCAAACATCATAGTCCACAGGGACTCCTGTCTGATCTCGTCTGTCAACCTGTCCATCACCGTTGCAAATAAGAAAGGGCTCAGAGCTGATCCTTGATGTAACCCCACCTCCACCTTAAATGCATCTGTCACTCCCACCGCAGACCTCACCGCTGTCACACTACCCTCATACATATCCTGTACCACTCTTACATACTTCTCTGACACTCCTGACTTCCTCATACAATACCACAACTCCTCTCTAGGCACCCTGTCATATGCTTTCTCTAAGTCTACAAAAACCCAATGCAACTCCTTCTGACATTCTCTGTACTTTTCCATCAACACTCTCAGAGCAAACATCGCATCTGTAGTGCTCCTTCCTGGCATGAAACCATACTGCTGATCACTAATCATCACGTCCCTTCTTAACCTTGCTTCCACTACTCTTTCCCACAACTTCATGCTGTGACTGATCAATTTAATCCCTCTGTAGTTACTACAGCTCTGCACATCCCCCTTATTCTTAAAAATCGGTACCAAAACACTTTTTCTCCATTCCTCAGGCATCCTCTCACTTTCCAAGATTTCATTAAACAATCTGGTTAAAACTCCACTGCCATTTTACCTAAACACCTCCATGCTTCCACAGGTATGTCATCTGGGCCAACAGCCTTTCCATTCTTCATTCTCTTCATAGCTATCCTTACTTCCTCCTTGCTAATCCATTGTACTTCATGATTCACTATCCCTACATCATCCAACCTTCTCTCCCTCTCATTCTCTTCATTCATCAACCCCTCAAAGTACACTTTCCATCTCCTCAACACACTCTCCTCGCTTGTGAGTATGTTTCCCTCATTATCCTTTATCACCTTTACCTGCTGCACATCTTTCCTAGCTCGGTCCCTCTGTCTAGTCAATCGGTACAGGTCCTTTTCTCCCTCCTTAGTGTCCAATCTTTCATACAACTCTTCATATGCCTTATCCTTAGCCTTCGCCACCTCTCTCTTTGCCATGCACCTCATCTCCTTATACTCCTGTCTACTTTCTTCATCTCTCTGACAATCCCACTTCTTCTTTGCCAACCTCTTTCTCTGTATACTCTCCTGTACTTCCTCATTCCACCACCATGTCTCCTTGTCGTCCTTCCTCTGTCCAGATGTGATACCAAGCACCTTGAGAGCATATATGCTACTCATATATACATATATCACACACACACACACACACACACACACACACACACACACACACACACACACACACACACACACACACACACAAAATGATCATCAATTACAGCCATTTGTATGACTGTGAGACTCACTCACAAAGTGATCATCAATTACAGCCAGTTGTAGGTCTGTGACTGTGCACCACAGAACCTCAGGAATCAAGGAAAAAGCTAAGTGGCTGTAACACCTAAAGATGGTAAAGACTGATCAGATCCAGTGCCTATAGGCCAATTTCAATTTTAAACCATGATTATAAAGTGAAGAACCCAGAGAAGCGTGAGCAAAGTCCACAATGAAGTATAGCCAAATCCAAATCCCAAATCATGGAGACAGGCACAAAAATAAAATCCACTGATGAAAAGAGCTTCTGTAATAAAACATTACTTCTTCAAACACACAGTTAAAACATAAAGAACAGACCATTTTTATACCATTTAGATTCATTAATTGAGCTAGTTTCCCTTCAAAACGTTTAAAGATACAGAGCATACTATCAAATAAGAACCAATAAATATGAGCAAAAACTATTGAATAACCTTGTAGTAGTTCAAAAACAACTATGTGCCTATGTACTAAGATGTCTAAATAAACTAAATATTTAAAAAAGAATCATAAAAGTAACTCTTTTCAAAGAAATATAAAAAATACAAGACTAATATACTAAAAGATGTTTACACAAAAAATCTATTTATTAATACTCCTGTTCTTTAGTATCGGTTTGAGGGATACTGAATCATTCAGTCCATGCCCTCTGTGTGCCCCAAGCCTAAAAATCCACTTTAATTCTGCTGACTCTGTGGTATTCATTATATCACCCAACCTCTCATTGACTGTTTGTACCTGCAGTACCTGAAACAAAAAAGTGTGATCTTTACCCATAGACAAAGTATGTTTGGCTAATGCACTATAATCCTCTCCCCTTCTAGCGCAATATAAATGATCTCTGATACGTTCTTTAAGTTGGCGATTCATTTTGCAAACATAGAACCTGAAGCATTTGACACAATAAGCTAGATATATTAAGTTCTTGGTATTACAATTAGCCATGGTGACCATTTTGCTACACGACCTAAACCGGGACACTTAAGCTGCAGCCTGTTTATAGGCCTACAGCCCTAAACCAATCCCTGCTCCCTACATGTAGAACATGTCTTGCAACACTAAATTCAAAGATTCTGGGGGACATCTTTACAAAAATAGGGCAGATTTTAAATATTCCTTTTCTAACTTTAGAAAGTTGCTAGAATAACAGGATTTTGTGTTTGCATGCATTTTCTGAAGGATATGAAGCCTACAACTCAAAAGTATGACATTATTTAGTTGGTTCAGTCTTCAGTGATTTACCAGAAAACCATAATTTTTATGAGGATCAGACGCAGACCAAAAATATGAGGCAAAAATCTGGACATTCTGGACAGTTGAGAGGTATGCTATGTACCAAGGGAATTGACTACATGGGTAATGTGCTGAGAAAATCATTTTCTTCTCTGTTCATTACCAGTGTGTCTGTTACACAGAACACATTCCATGGAATGTACATGGTCTGATACTGGGTGAGGAAAGGTCACAGAGCAGTAAATAATGGGGGGGGGGGGCAAAGGACCAAAAATAGGGACACGTTTTAAATATTGCTTTTACAAACTTAGAAAGTTGTAAGAATAACAGGTTTTACATTAGCACACATTTTCTGAAAGGTATTTAGTATGAAACTCAAATGTCTGTCAATATTTTCTGACAAATACTCAGTGATTTGCCAACTATTTGCTAGAAAACCATATTTTTTTGAGAAATGGACTAAAAATATGAAGCAAAAAATCTGGACATTCTGCAAACATCTGTACAGTTAAGAGCATACCTCTCAAGTTCCCAGCACAAGAAATATGGACAAAGCCAAAAATAATGGCGGGACAAAGGCCAAAAAAATACAGATACATTTTAAATATTGCTAATATAAACTTAGAAAGTTACTAGAATAAAAGGTGCTGTGTTAACATGAATTACCTGAAGGATATGGTGCTCAAACGTCTAATTATTTAGTGACTTCATCCCTTAATGCAAGAAAATCACACGTTTTATGAGGAAAAGACTTAAAATATGAGTCAAAAATCTGGACATTCTGTGAAAATCTGAGAAGTATGGTTAAGAGGTATGATCGAGAGAGAAAGAGAGAGCGAGAGACTATGTATGTGAGAGATCGGGAGAGAGTGAGAGCAATTGTGAGCTAATGCATGTATGAATGAGGAAATGAGTGTGTGTGTGTGAGAGATTGGGAGAGTGAGAGCGATCATGCGTGAGTGAATGCATGTATGAATGAGGAAGTGACTGTGTGTGTGTGTGTGTGTGTGTGTGTGTGTGTGTGTGTGTGTGTGTGTGTGTGTGTGTGTGTGTGTGTGAGAGAGAGATCGGGACAGAGTGAGAGCGATCGAGCAAGATTGTATGTATGAGAGAAAGTGAAGAGTGACAGGGAGCGTGCAATCCCCTAGCAGCGATTAAGATGTTTGTGTATACTTCTCAACCTCTTACAGCAAGAAATCTGTACAAGGCTATAAATAATATATATGTGTGTGTATGTGTGTGTGTGTGTGTGTGTCAGAGAGAGAGAGAGAGAGAGAGAGAGAGAGATGAGTGAGAGTAATCCCTGGCAGCAGCATCAACAGGTTTAAATACCTAACAGTCTGCAACACTTGTTTTATTTCATTTAAATTTGTTTTGCGGGGCAAGTACACATTTGCTAAAGTAATCTGCGCTGCCATCCAATAGACACAGATCGATACGTACCTGCCCAGCTTATATTTTTCTTCTTGGAGTACTAAAGGAGCTTCTCTTCTTATCATGGATATAACTCTCCCACCACCTGCCTTGTCTATATTCTGACTGTGGACCTAACAGAATCTTTTGTCGTCCACGAACCTGCCTGAAAGTTTTTGTTTTGGTTTACTCACTGAAGTAGCACTATGAATGCCGGAAGCCATTTAGACTAAACTGGGACATTTCTCCATCCCAAAGACAACGTTTGGGATTCCAGGACAGAGACTTCCAAACTGGGACTGTCCTGGAAAATCTGGGACTGTTGGTCACCTTGCAATTAGCCCAAGTTCTAATTTCTCAGAAGTATCCAGTTTCAGAATATCTGAACAACCTTGATTGGTGAATATGGTCACACAAATTACAGTTACCACATCTTTTAGTACCCATCCCTAACTCTACACCTAATATGCTTAGTCTAGGGTAACACAACTGTTGTTTAAGACTTTCCTTATTTTTGTAGGTGAATTTAGGACGTAGCCCTAAACACTTTTCAGTCTGTTCATTCACCATTAAAATATGCCAATTCCTATTTACATCCTGTGTATAAGAAATTATTACAGGTATCCTTCTCATATTGTCCATCCTTATCTCTGGCTGGGTCCGAGTAATAAGGCTTCCCTTTTCCATGCCTTTCTGCCTTCACTGCTTATATGCTAAATCAATTTCCTGCTCATTATATCCTGTCCTTTCAAACTCTTTTTTAAATACGTTAGGCCTACAAGAAAATCATCATCATGATTAGTTAGGCGAGATAATCTTACTGCCTGCCCCTTCACAATACTGGAAGAAATGTGGGGTGGATGCATACTATTTCTATATAAGTATGAAGGATGGTAACACTCTTTCCTGTGCATTCTCGTAGTAACACCTACAGTGTTCTGTAACATTGTTACGTCAAAAAAAATCCACTTCCTTTATGGATTTTTTGATCATAAATTGCAAAAAATTACTACTTCTGTTCACTTCTTGGAAAAAACTATCCAGCTCAACTTCATTGCCCCTACAATCAATAAACAGGTCATCAACAAATTGCCTATATATCCTAATATGTGTGTTGCCCTTGGAATGTATATGATGTTGTTCCCACTCATCCATAACTAAATTAGTGTACGTGTTGGCACGACTAGTGCCCATTGCTACTCTGCCTACTTGCCAGTAGCACACATCCCTAAAGAAAAAGATATTATTCTCCAAAACTAATTCCAATAACATGCATAAAAAATCAATTTGACCTCTTTCATGTTTCCCATGCCTTTCCAAGGAGGCTTTAACCATAGCCACTCCTTCTAAGTTGGGTATACAAGTAAAAAGAGAGGTGACATCAAACATTATTAACCAATCAAAACTTTCTCCCTTAGAGCAACCACACAGGCTATATAAATCAGTTAAGAAATGTTGAGTGTCTTTTAGTATGGTAGGACACTTTTCTATAACTAACTTAAGTTGTTTATCAATGTATACTGAAATCAGTGAGCCAGCCTGCTCCTGTCACTATAGGTCTAAATTTAGGGTGTATAGCATCTTTGTGTATTTTAGGTAGTCTGTGTATCCTGGGAATTCATGGTTTTAAGACATGAAAAGAATCAAACAAATCTTCAGTTATCAAACCCATCTGCATACTCTCATATAGCACTCTACAAATCCTGTCTTGCATGGTATATACAATTTCAGGGGAAATAATCTGATAAACATTAGCATCTGACAACATTAGTATCATTTCAGAGTCATAGTACACAGAGTCCAACACAACCACAGGTCCCCCTTTATCTGAGGGGCGAATCACTATGTTGTTATTATTTTGCAAAGCATACAATGCTTGTTGTTCATATTTAGTTAAATTATTTTCATAACAATTTTTGCCCTTGAAGTAAACATTATACAAATCCTTCTCACAACTTTTTATAAAAACTTCAACATGCTCTGGTAGTTTAGGTGTAAATACACTAGGTCTCTTAAACAGTCTAACATGGTTAGTGACCTCATTGCCTGAACACATTAATTTGAGGGCTACACTATGTGCAAAAAGTCTCAACTCTATCAACAATTCACTAATATCAAGTGAAGTAGAGGGTATAAATGTCAAACCTTTTGTAAGCAATGAATGTTCAGCTGCACTCAATGAGTAGCTGGAAATATTCCAGACTAGTTCTGTGTTTCTTGACCCCACATTTTCTTCAATGTGCGAGTCTGCAGTTAATGTGGAAGTTCTTTGTGCTTCTGTGTAGTCCTTTCTACTTCTCTGTTCGTCTCTTGCCCTAACGTTTCTTTCCTGGCATTCCAAAAAGGAAGGGGCAATATAGGAGTTACATGTTCCTTTGTGGTCGGCAGAATTTTGCATCTCACCACCATTTCTTCATTCTGTTCACTTTGCTGCATTGTTGAACTGCTTACCAAAGGGATCTCCAGCAAGGGCATAGAATACACTGAGGTGGGCGGTTCCAGTGTTGTAACTTCTCCATCATTGGTCGAAGTAGCGTCTGCTAGTTTTGGATTGGTTGCCTTCACGTTCTTCTGATTATTATTGGTTGTTCCTCTTCCTGGGTTGTTGGCAGCTCTCGGCCATGTAAATACATGCTGGTTGGAGAAGTAATGGACGTCTCTGGCCAGTTTTTTCTTTTTCAATAGCACCAACTTGTTTTCATAAGTGAGTACTTTATCAATCAACTCACTCAAAAATAATTCAGTTGTATCTTCTCCAACAACCATTCAAAGTTCATCACACGGTTGTTCAATCCTGAACATTAGAACATTACCAGCAATTTCATATAGGACCTGCTAGTTTCTAAATTGATGCTTTGCCACTCTGGCAGGAGCTGAGGTACATATCTCCATATGTAGGCATGCTCAGCGCCCTCAGCCCTCTAGGTATCACATTCATCTTAAGACAAGCTTCAAAATGAAAGCGTTGAAATTGAAGCCTTTTATATTTAAACATATCGTTCTCAATGTCTCTTCTGAGACTACAAACCTGTGCTTCACTGTTACTGTTCATACAGAAATTATCTTCCGTAACTGTCGATAACTCACCCACCAGCAACGGATTATTCTGCGTGAACATAAAACTCATTAAAGTTCTTTTTGAGCGTTGTTTTAAATTTAGCTGCTCACCTGTAGCAGAAATCATGCTCACTAAGGTGCCTCCACCATGCTCACTAACAATAGACAAAACATGAAGAATCCCCGAGAAGCGTGAGCAAAGTCCACAATGAAGTATAACCAAATCCAAATCTCAAATCACGGAGACAGGCACAAAAATAAAATCCACCGATGAGTTTATTGTGTAAGCGCTTTCATAATAAAATATTACTTCTTCAGACACACAGATAAAACATAAAGAACAGTCCATTTTTATTCCATTTAGATTCATTAATTGAGCTATTTTCCCTCCAAAATGTTTAAAGATACAGACCATACTATTAAATAAAAAACAATAAATATGAGCAAAAACTATTGAATAACCTCGTAGTAGTTCAAAAACAACTCTGTGCCTAAACTAAATATTTAAAAAAGAATCATAAAAGTAACTCTTTTCAAAGAAATATAAAAAATACAAGACTAATATACTAAAAGATGTTTACACAAAAAATCTATTTATTAATACTCCTATTTTTTAGTACAGGTTTGAGGGGTACTGACTCATTCAATCCATGCCTCCTATGCACCCAAGCCTAAAAATCCAGTTTAATTCTGCTAACTCTGTAGTATTCACTATATCACCCAACCTCTCAACTGTTTGTACTTGCACTACCTGAAACAAAAAAGTTTGATCTTTACCCATAGACAAAGTATGTTTGGCTAATGCACTATAGTCCTCTCCCCTTCTAGTGCAGTATAAATGATCTCTGATATGTTCTCTACTTCACTTGATATTAGTGAATTGTTGATAGAGTTGAGACTTTTTGCATGTAGTGTAGCCCTCAAATTAATGTTTTCAGGCAATGAGGTCGCTAACTATGTTAGACTGTTTAAGAGACCTAGTGTATTTACACCAAAACTACCAGAGCATGTTGAAGTTTTTATAAAAAGTTGTGAGAAGGATATGTATGATGCTTACATCAAGGGCAAGAATCGTTATGAAAATAATTTAACTAAATATGAGCAACAAGCATTGTATGCTTTGCAAAATAATAACAACATAGTGATTCGCCCCTCAGATAAAGGGGGACCTGTGGTTGTGTTGGACTCTGTGTACTATGACTCTGAAATGATACTAATGTTGTCAGATGCAAATGTTTATCAGATTGTTTCCCCTGAAATTGTATATACCATGCAAGACAGGATTTGTAGAGTGCTATATGAGAGTATGCAGATGGGTTTGATAACTGAAGATTTGTTTGATTCTTTTCATGTCTTAAAACCATGAATTCCCAGGATACACAGACTACCTAAAATACACAAAGATGCTATACACCCTAAATTTAGACCTATAGTGACAGGAGCAGGCTGGCTCACTGATTTCAGTATACATTGATAAACAACTTAAGTTAGTTATAGAAAAGTGTCCTACCATACTAAAAGACACTCAACATTTCTTAACTGATTTATATAGCCTGTGTGGGGGTTCTAAGGGAGAAAGTTTTGATTGGTTAATAACGTTAGATGTCACCTCTCTTTTTACTTGTATACCCAACTTAGAAGGAGTGGCTATGGTTAAAGCCTCCTTGGAAAGGCATGGGAAACATGAAAGAGGTCAAATTGATTTTTTATGCATGTTATTGGAATTAGTTTTGGAGAATAATATCTTTTTCTTTAGGGATGTGTGCTACTGGCAAGTAGCTGGAGTAGCAATGGGCATTGGTTGTGCCAACTCATATGCTAATTTAGTTATGGACAATTGGGAACATCATCATATACATTCCAAGGGCAACACACATATAAGGATATATAGGCGATTTGTTGATGACCTGTTTATTAGTTGGAGGAGTAATGAAGGTGAGCTGGATAGTTTTTTCCAAGACGTGAACAGAAGTAGTAATTTTTTGCAATTTACGATTAAAAAGTCCATGAAGGAAGTGGATTTTTTTGACGTAACAGAGTTACAGAACACTGTAGGTGTTACTACGAGAATGCACAGGAAAGAGTGTTACCATCCTTCATACTTATATAGAAATAGTATGCATCCAGCCCACATTTCTTCCAATACTGTGAAGGGGCAAGCATTAAGATTATCTCGCCTAACTAATCATGATGTTGATTTTCTTGTAGGCCTAATGTATTTAAAAAAAAGAGTTTGAAGGGACAGGATATAACAAGGAGGAAATTGATTTAGCATATAAACAGGTGAAAGCAGAAAGGCATGGAAAAGGGAAGCCTTATTACTCAGACCCAGCCAGAGATAAGGATAGACAATATGAGAAGGATGCAAGGATACCTGTAATAATTTCTTACACACAGGATGTAGGCTTTGTAAGGAACATCGTAAAGAGGAATTAGTATATTTTATTGGTGAATGAACAGACTGAAAAGTGTTTAGGGCTACATCCTAAATTCACCTACAAAAATAAGAAAAGTCTTAAACAACAGTTGTGTTACCCTAGACTAAGCACATTAGGTGTAGAGTTAGGGATGGGCAATAAAAGATGTGGTAACTATAGTTTTTGTGACCATATTGATCAATCAAGGTTTTTCAGACATCCTCTGGGAAATTAGAACTTGGTCTAATTGTAATACCAAGAACTTAATATATCTAGCTTTTTGTGTCAAATGCTTCATGTTGGCAAAATGAACCACCAACTTAAAGAATGTATCAGAGATCATTTATATTGCACTAGAAGGGGAGAGGACTATAGTGCATTAGAGAGGACTATAGTGCATTAGCCAAACATGCTTCATCTATGGGTAAAGATCACACTTTTTTGTTTCAGGTACTGCAGGTACAAACAGTTAATGAGAGGTTGGGTGATATAGTGAATAAAACAGAGTTAGCAGAATTAAAGTGATTTTTAACTTGGGGCACATAGGGGGCATGGATTGAATGATTCAGTACCCCTCAAACCTGTACTAAAGAATAGGAGTGTTAATAAATAGATTTTTTTGTGTAAACATATTTTAGTATATTAGTCTTGTATTTTTTATATTTCTTTGAAAAGAGTTACTTTTATGATTCTTTTTTAAATATTTAGTTTATTTAGACATCTTAGTACATAGGTACAGAGTTGTTTTTGAACTACTACAAGGTTATTCAATAGTTTTTGCTCATATTTGTTGGTTTTCATTTGATAGTATGGTCTGTATCTTTAAACATTTTGGAGGGAAACTAGCTCAATTAATGAATCTAAATAGTATAAAAATGGACTGTTCTTTATGTTTTAACTGTGTGTCTAAAGAAATAATATTTTATTACAAAAGCGCTTACACAATAAACTCATCAGTGGATTTTATTTTTGTGCCTGTCTCCCTGATTTGGGATCTGGATTTGGCTATACATGATTATAAAGGGTTTATGTCTGTAATGGCTAAAAGAGTGGCAAATGTGTTGCCAAAAATGATACATATGGTTTTGTGGAGGGGATGCAAACATTTGACAAAATTAATGAAACAATGATGATCCAGTGGGAAGCAGAATGTAAGAAAATTTTGCTGTTGTTGGTGGGTCTTGATGCAGAGAAAGCATTCAACAGAGTAAGCTGGGATTATATGAGTAGGGAAAAGAAAACATTTGCATTAATTGATACAATAAAAATGTTAAATAGGAGGATATATGAGGGATCAGAGACGCAAAAATCAAAGTGGGAGGGTTTCTCTCTAATAAGTTGTGTCTGAACAGAGAAACCAGGCAGGGGTATCCTCTTCCTCTTTGTTTTTTGCATTACATTTAGGACCATTGGCAAAGAAAATAAAGGAATAAGAAATTCAAGGATATAATTGGCTTGGTAATCAAGAAAAGTTGGCTTTATTTGCAGACAGTATTATTTTCTACCTGATAAAACCATAAAAGTCTCAGTGTTGTGGAACATTCTGAGACACTTCCAAGTTTTTTCAGGATATACAATTAATGAAGATAAAATAAAAGCTATAGCTGTAAAATAGGTATTTACACATGAATTGGTTCAGTAATACCCATATTTATAAGGACATGATAAAATGAAATATTTAGGAGTATGGGTTAAAAAGCATTCTGTTATGGTAGCTGTAGATATGCGGGAAAAGACTAAACAAAAGATAAAACAAAAACTGAAAAACTAGAAGCTTTTGTCTATGGGTATGGATAGCAAGATACAAGCAGTAAGATGTTTCTGTCCCTTTAATTTTTTACACAGGTCAGGCATATTTTTATTAACCAGAGGAGAAGTTATGGATAGTAATTAATAAAGCATCAAACGGTTTTATCTGGTAGGGGAAGAGGGGAAGAGTCAAGTTGAATAAATTGATCCTCCCAATGCAACAAGGTGATTTAGGATTACTTGGTCTGAGATTTTACAGTGACACAGTTAAGGCTCTTGTACATTACACAAGCAGAAAGCTAAATTCAGGGTGGAAAAGGATGATGATGAAGCAGGGGGAAATTCAAGAAATAAAGAGACAGTGGGATTTTGGATGCAGATTCTAAAGAAGAATAACAGCAATCATACAAAATATTATATTCTTAAAGTTGCAGAAAGTATACTAAGAACTAAGCCAACACTGGGACGGAGAAAGGAGATTCTGTCAATAGGATGACTGCAAAA